>NW_027331086.1:0-119940 GCF_022965805.1 Primulina eburnea
CAGTTTCATGGGTCTAGCCGGGTATTATCGTCGTTTTATCCGAGATTTCTCCAGTATAGCGAAGCCTATCACCCAGTTGACACAGAAGAACATGCCATTTGTGTGGTCCAAAGATTGTGAAGCCGGTTTTGTGGAGTTGAAGAAGAGGCTGACTAGTGCGCCTGTCTTGACGATTCCTTCAGGTACAGGTGAGTTTGTTGTATATTGTGACGCATCTCATAGAGGGCTAGGATGTGTTCTTATGCAGCGAGGGCACGTGATAGCGTACGCCTCTAGACAGCTGAAGCCGCACGAAACTCATTATCCGATTCATGATCTGGAATTGGCGGCGATTGTCTTTGCCTTGAAGATCTGGCGTCATTATTTGTATGGCGAGAAATTTGAGATCTATTCAGATCACAAGAGCTTGAAGTACCTCTTTTCTCAGTCAGAGTTGAATATGAGGCAGCGGCGATGGCTTGATCTGCTGAAAGATTTTGATTGCGAGATCAAGTACTATCCAGGGAAATCGAATGCAGCGGCAGACGCCTTGAGTCGAAAGGTATGTTCTCTTTCCTTGTCGACAGTAGGTGTATCGAATTTAGTAGAGGATGGTTGCTTGTCTGGATTGACATTTGATACAGAGAGTAGACCGTTGCAACTTGCTGCGATTCAGATTGAGCCAGATTTGATTTTGAGGGTCAAAGAGGCGCAGAGAACTGATCCGAGAGTTCAGAGATCGATTGATATGGTCAGAGCTGGTCATATATCAGAATATCAGGTTAGAGATTTTGTTCTGTATGTGAATAACCGTCTAGTAGTGCCGGATGTTCCCGATTTGAGACGACAGATCATGGCAGAGGCACACGGTAGTCGGTTCAGCATTCATCCTGGTGGCAGGAAGATGTACAATGATTTGAAGACGCAATTCTGGTGGAAGCAGATGAAGACAGACATTGCAGAATTTGTGTCTAAATGCCTGAATTGCCAGCAGGTGAAAGCAGAAAGAAAGAAGCCCGGAGGTTTACTTCAGAGTTTGTCTATTCCTGAATGGAAATGGGACCACATTTCCATGGATTTCGTGACGAAGTTACCTCGATCTTCGCGGGGCTGTGACTCGATTTGGGTCATCATTGACAGACTGACCAAATCTGCCTGTTTCATACCGTACAAAATGACCTATCGACATGATCAGATGGCAGAGTTGTATGTCAGAGAGGTCGTCAGATTGCACGGTGTGCCGAAGTCGATCGTATCAGATCGTGATCCACGGTTCACTTCTCACTTCTGGCACAGTTTGCAGCAGGCTTTGGGTACGACTTTACACCTGAGCACTGCTTATCATCCTCAGACAGACGGACAGTCAGAGCGGACTATCCAGACTTTAGAGGACATGCTAAGAGCGGTAGTACTAGACTTTGGTACTAGTTGGCAAGATTCACTGCCGTTGTGTGAGTTTTCATACAACAACAGCTATCAGACTAGCATTGAGATGGAACCGTTCGAAGCTTTATACGGAAAGAAGTGCAGATCTCCGTTGTACTGGGATGATATCTCTGAGGTACCAGAGTTGGGGCCTGATATGATTCGTGAGATGACCGAGAAAGTGAAGATCATTCAGAAGCGAATGAAGACGGCACAGGATAGGCAAGCGAAATACGCCAATGTCAGACGCAGACCGTTGGTATTTGAGCAGGGAGACAGCGTATTTTTGAAGATTTCACCTTTCAGAGGCGTTGTCAGATTTGGCAAGCATGGAAAGTTGTCTCCTAGATACGTCGGTCCGTATGAGATCCTTGAGAAGATTGGCGATCGAGCTTACAGACTTGCTCTTCCTCCTTCTTTGTCGGGAATACATGATGTTTTTCATGTATCGATGTTGCGCAGATATATGCCAGATGATTCTCATGTCATTCACCCTGATGAAGCGGAGCTTGACCAGACCCTGAGCTATGTTGAGCAACCGATACAGATACTTGATCGGAAAAAAAAGAAGCTCAGAATGAAGACTATTCCGTTAATAAAAGTCCAATGGAGTCGTCATGGCATCGAAGAAGCAACTTGGGAGACAGAATCAGAGATGAGACAGAAACATCCCGAGTTATTCATATGATGTAAGTAAATATTCAGTTTTGATTATATTGCTTATGTCCGTACTTTGATAGGTTGCCTGTGATTTCGAGGACGAAATCATTTCTTAGAGGGGGAGAAATGTAAGGCTCGAGAATTATTAGTTATCATTGATGTGAGATTCACGGATATGAGAATGCATGACGTGCAATGAAGGGAGAAAGACATGAGAAATTATGAGTTTGCTAGACCGCACACGCGCTTAGAACAAGAGTGCACCCGCGGTTATTAATTCTGGAATTTTGAATGTGCTGCCGAAGCAACACCGCACCCGCGGTCTAGGAAGCACCGCACCCGCGGTGCATAGAAAGAAAGTTGGCAATTTATTCGTAGCATCACCGCACCCGCGGTCTTGTATGGCACCGCACCCGCGGTCGTTCATTTGAAAAAAATAATGGGGTTGCCGAAGTATGAGCGCACCCGCGGTGTAAGAGGACCGCACCCGCGGTGCTGCATGCGAAAATGCCACCTTTGTTTCTTATGATGACACATGGCATGGTATATATACTTAATTGTGCTGAGTCTTCATTTTTACCATTTCCATCAGCTGAGAAGCGAGAGGACTAAGGGAGAAACTTCAATTCCTTAGGTGTTGCGCTTGTGAATTGGTAAGATTTATACATCCAAACTTTGATTCAAATAGATATTCTTGTTCCTTGCTACGAAGGCTACAAGAGGATGTAAGTATCTTTCAGTTTCAACATGTTTGGAAGATTACATATTTGGGGAAATTCTGATATGCTTGTAAATGTGTGTTCTTGAGCTCATTGACATGGCAGAACCGTAAACGGTTTAATGATCAGATATCGTATGCGATTAATATGAGATTTCAGCATGTACTATGTGAGAATTATGCAGATTTCAGAATGTATGTTGATGTTTAGATGAGATTATGAGTTATTGATATTGAGCGTAGTATGATTGAGTTATCGGTATCAAAGAAATATGTTGATATGCCGTCGATTTTATGCCGAGACTGATTATTGAATTGTACAAGATTATTTGAGTTGTGTTTTGATATATAGCACATTGATTATGCCATTTCAGATTTGTATTGGCTATTGTGAACTCGAGAATTCGACTACGACACAGACTATTCGACGAGAAAGGTATAATTCATGTGGTCACGGGATTGCACAACTCGATTCAGATTCGATACGAGTTTCCCTAAATCACATACTAGATTGTTATTACATTTGATTACGTAATGTCTGGTTTATTGATTTATATTCGAGTCCTGAGATAGGAGATATTGGCTGATTGGCCAAAACTAGACGTTTACGGTGTATCGACGCATAGTAGTAGATTTACTCTATGTGTAGACCCTCGATACAGAGTTGACCGAAGTCTAGGAATAAGACGTACCGTCACCCCGAGGGGTTGGGTAGGTGACAGACCGTCTTATTCACACCGGGATCCCTAGAGTAGAAATGAATCGAGTCAAGAACTAGAGATTGAATACAGATTTTTATTCCTTTACATGTTTAGATTTTCATTCATGTTACTTGATATATGCTATGCTTTTGTACATGATTATTACATTGCATGCATCCATGTTTTATACTGGGATTTGTTCTCACCGGAGTTATCCGGCTGTTGTCGTGTCTGTATGTGTGCATGGCAACAGGTGGGGCAGGATCTGGGTCTCGAGCTAGATGAGAGATTGATGATAGCGTGGAGATCTCGGGCGTCGAAGATTTCTAGTGTTTGCTTATTAGACTTGGACTACTTATGTTTGTAGTTGGTATTTAAACACTAGCGTATGATTGTACTAAACAGACTTGTATGTACATTATGTTGTTTAATTAATATAAAGACATGTTATGCTTTAATTATACATTTGAATTAATGTTAAAAGCAAAATTTTGACCCACATTTTCGAGCAAAGATCCAATAAATCCCAAAAGAATTGAGTTAGAGCCCGGTGCCCCACACCGTAGCGGATCAGTTTATAAACGGCTTAAATCCCGATATTTTTACGTTGGTAAATACTGGGAGACCCAACAATTTCGCTGAAGCATTGAATCGTGCCAAAGGAGCAGAAGCAGGATTGCTTAGGCAACGGAGTGTTCCGTATATTGCCCCGAGTCCGAGACCGCCACTACCTCCAGTACAACCTTCCTCTAGATTTGATGGCGGCGGTAGTAGCAGCAGCGGGCGAAAAGATCAGTTGAAAGCGAAGGGGAAGCAGTTCAAAAGACCTGAGAGCAGTTCGTCGAGCTCCAGTGGATCCAGACAGAGTGGTTTTGATCATAGTACAAGATATACAGGTGTCTACTGCAATTCTTGTGGAGGTAGACATGCGACTGAACAGTGCCAAGGAGTCACGGGCCGATGTAATTTTTGTAGGCAACCAGGTCACTTTGCCAAAGTCTGTCCACATAAAGGTCTACAGCAAATGCAAAGTGGAAGAGCATCTGGTCCAGTACCTCAGCTGGAAAGACAAGCATCATCGGTCCATTCCTTCCAGCCACCACAGACACAGATGCAGCCCAGAGCCAGAGGTAGTCAGACCGTGAGCCAACCTCCTCGACAGCAGGCTCAGGTGTTTGCATTGACAAAGGAGCAAGCACAAGATGCCCCAGATGATGTCATAGCAGGTAACTGTTCCCTTTGCGGTTATCCTGCTTATATACTAATAGATACGGGTGCATCGCATACATTTATCTCAGAACGATTTGCATTGTTGCATTCTCTGCCTGTTGAGTCTTTGTTGGATGTAGTGTCTATTACTTCTCCGTTGGGAAGTGGTTTGATAGCTGTGACTACGGTTAGGCATTGCATCTTACAATTTGAGGGTCATGAAATTGATCTAGACTGCATAGTACTTGGGTTAGATGATTTTGATTGTATTGTTGGGATTGACATGTTAACTAAGTACAGAGCCACCGTGGATTGTTTCCACAAGATTGTCAGATTCAGACCCGAAATGGCATAAGAGTGGAAGTTCTACGGTAAGGGTTCCAGATCTCGGATTCCCTTGATTTCGGCTTTGACTATGAATAGATTGTTGCAGAGAGGAGCAGATGGGTTCCTTGTGTATGCTATAGATGTACAGAAATCGAGCCCGGCATTGGCAGATTTGCCAGTAGTACGGGAGTTTGTAGATGTGTTTCCCGACGAGATCCCAGGGTTACCTCCAGCTCGAGAGGTAGATTTTAGCATAGATCTTATGCCAGGTACTGTTCCTATATCCCGAGCTCCGTATAGGATGGCGCCTGTTGAACTGAAAGAACTGAAAGCACAATTAGAAGATCTTCTGGCCAAGGGATATATCCGACCCAGTGTATCTCCTTGGGGCGCACCAGTGCTCTTTGTGCGAAAGAAAGATGGATCGATGCGATTGTGTATAGATTATCGGCAATTGAACAAAGCGACAGTGAAGAATAAATATCCATTGCCACGCATCGACGATTTATTTGATCAATTACAGGGATCCTCTGTTTATTCTAAGATTGATTTACGATCCGGATATCACCAGCTCAGAGTTAGAGATCTAGACATACCGAAGACAGCATTTCGAACCAGGTATGGACATTACGAATTTATTGTCATGCCTTTTGGTTTAACAAATGCTCCAGCGGTATTTATGAGCTTGATGAACCGAATCTTTCAGAGGTATTTAGATGATTTTGTGATTGTGTTTATCGATGACATTTTGGTATATTCGAAGAATAGAAATGAGCATGCAGAGCATCTCAGAATTGTACTACAGACATTGAGAAATGAGAGGTTGTATGCTAAACTGTCAAAATGTGAATTTTGGTTGAATCGAGTTGTCTTTTTGGGACATATCATATCTGGAGATGGTATTGCTGTAGATCCAAGTAAAGTGGAAGCTGTGATTAGCTGGCCGAGACCGACTTCTGTGCCAGAGATACGCAGTTTCATGGGTCTAGCAGGATACTACCGGCGATTTATTAAAGATTTCTCCAGTATTGCAAAACCAATCACTCAATTGACGCAAAAGAATGTGCCATTTATATGGTCTGAGGATTGTGAGTCTAGCTTCGCGGAATTGAAGAAGAAGCTGACCAGTGCTCCAGTACTGACGATACCTTCAGGTACAGGTGATTTCGTTGTATATTGTGATGCCTCTCACAGAGGTTTGGGATGTGTTCTTATGCAGCGAGGTCATGTGGTCGCATACGCCTCGAGACAATTGAAGCCACATGAAGTTCGATACCCCATTCACGATCTTGAACTGGCGGCTATCGTATTTTCATTAAAGATATGGCGTCATTATCTCTATGGCGAGAAATTTGAGATTTACTCCGATCACAAAAGCCTGAAGTATCTATTTTCTCAATCAGAACTGAACATGAGGCAGCGTAGATGGCTTGATCTGCTAAAAGACTTTGATTGCGAGATCAAATACTATCCAGGGAAGTCAAATGCAGCAGCGGACGCCTTGAGTCGAAAGGTTTGTTCCCTATCCTTATCGACGATAGGTGTTACAAAGTTAGTTGAAAACTGCTGTTTGTCTGGATTCGAATTCGATAAAGATAGTAGGCCACTACGACTTGCTTCCATTCATGTTGAACCTGATTTGATTTGGAGGATTAAAGAAGCACAAAGAACGGATCAGAATGTGCAGAGATCGATTCAGATGGTCAGATCAAGGCATTTGTCAGAATACCAGGTACGTGACCATGTATTGTATGTGAATAACCGTCTTGTAGTGCCAGATGTTCCAGATTTGAAACAACAGATCATGTTAGAGGCGCACTGTAGTCGGTTTAGCATTCACCCTGGTGGCCTAAAGATGTACAATGACTTGAAGACACAATTCTGGTGGAAGCAAATGAAGTCAGATATTGCAGAATTTGTGTCTAAGTACTTGAATTGCCAACAGGTGAAAGCCGAGAGGAAGAAGCCTGGAGGTTTACTTCAGAGTTTAGCCATTCCAGAATGGAAATGGGATCACATTTCCATGGATTCGTGACGAAGTTACCTCGATCATCTAAAGGCTGTGATGCGATTTGGGTCATCATTGACAGACTAACCAAATCCGCTTGCTTTATTCCTTACAGAATGACTTACAGACATGATCAGATGGCGGAGATATATGTCCGAGAGGTAGTCAGATTACATGGTGTGCCGAAGTCTATCGTATCAGATCGTGATCCACGATTCACTTCACACTTCTGGCACAGTTTACAGCTTTATTTTGGTACGACATTACACCTAAGTACTGCTTATCATCCTCAGACAGACGGACAGTCAGAGCGGACTATCCAGCCTATAGAGGATATGTTGAGAGCTGTAGTGCTAGATTTTGGCACTAGTTGGCAAGATTCTCTACCTCTTTGTGAATTCTCTTATAATAATAGCTATCAGACAAGCATTGAGATGGTACCGTTTGAAGCTTTATATGGCAAGAAGTGCAGATCTCCGCTGTACTGGGATGACGTCTCAGAGGTACCAGAACTTGGGCCAGATATGATTCGTGATATGACTGAGAAGGTGAAAGTCATTCAGAAGAGAATGAAGACGGCACAAGATAGGCAAGCCAAATACGCCAATGTCAGACGTAGACCGTTGGTATTCGAGCAAGGAGACCGAGTATTTCTAAAGATTTCCCCATTCAGAGGCGTTGTCAGATTTGGTAAGCGTGGGAAGTTGTCTCCTAGATACGTCGGTCCTTACGAGATCTTAGAGAAGATTGGCGACCGAGCCTATCGACTTGCTCTTCCTCCTTTGTTATCCGGGATACATGATGTCTTTCATGTGTCAATGTTGCGTAAGTATATACAAGATATTTCTCATGTCATTCAGCCTGACGAAGCTGAGCTTGATCAGACCTTGAGCTATATTGAGCAACCGATACAAATTCTGGATCGGAAAGAAAAGAAGCTCCGGACGAAGACTATTCCATTAGTGAAATTCCAATGGAGTCGTCATGGCATCGAAGAAGTGACTTGGGAAACAGAAGCAGATATGCGCCAGAAACATCCCGAATTATTTACATGATGTAAGTAAATTTTCAGTATTGATTATATTACTTGTCATGTATAATTGATAATTACTTGTGATTTCGAGGACGAAATCATTTCTTAGAGGGGGAGAAATGTAAGGCTCGAGATTATTAGTTTTCATTAAAATGATACTCGGAAGATATGGGGATGCATGACGTGCACGGAAAGGAGAAAAGACATGAGAATTAGGGTTTTGCAAGACTGCAACCGCGCTCAAAACAGGAGTGCACCCGCGGTCATGCAATTATGGATTTTAGCAAGAAAAGCCGAAGCCACACCGCACCCGCGGTGCAACATAGACCGCACCCGCGGTGCATGGACAGAAAGTTGGCACATTTTATTCGTAGAATCACCGCATCCGCGGTGACAAGACCGCACCCGCGGTCGACATTTTGTGAAAATGCTAGGGTTGCCGAAACATGAGCGCACCCGCGGTGCTGCAGAGACCGCACCCGCGGTGCTGCATGCGAGAAAGCCACTCTTGTTTCTTGTAATGACACATGGCAGGATATATATATAGATGTATTGCTGATTCATTCTCTCCCATTTCCAGCAAGAGAGAACCGAGAATCCATGGAAAAGTTCCAAGTTTTCATGGCTTAAAAACTAGATTGTGCAAGATTTAGCTGCCTGATTTCAAATCCGAGCTTAGATTATTGATCCTTGCAGTAAGAGCTTCAAAGTAATGTAAGTTTCCTTCAATTCCACCATGATGCAGATTTTATGAATTGGGGAAATTGTAATATGATAGTTATATTGTGTTCTTGACATAGTAAGCATTGTATATTTGCAAACGAATGGAAGAAATGGTATCGTTTGCATTTGTTATGATTTTCAGCATGTCTTGAATGAGAAAGATAGAGAATTCAGAAAAGATATGAGCTTGGGATGTATAGATTATGATGAATATGAATTGAGATTATTGATTATTGATATATGATGCGATTTAGATTGATTAGTATCGAGAAAGTACGTCGTTATGCCGTCGATTGTTACCAAGATTGAATATGGATTACATATGAGTTACTTAGAGTTGGATATTGATAGATTTGGATTGACAGATTCGATACCAACTTGAGACTTAGATTTCTGCCTACGACACGAAAGGTATAATGCATGTTTTGTTTGGGGAGATACAACTCAAATGAGATCACATTTGAGTTTCCCAACCAAAATCACATACTAGATTTATTGTTTATCTTGAATTATGATTGTGATTTGTTTATAGAATTTGTATTCAAATCTTTGAATTGATTATGCATTGTTTACAGACTGTTAATCATTGCATTTAAGATAGGGAGTCTTGACAGAACAGTCAAACTTCTAGATGTTCGGTGTATCACAGCGTAGGGGAAGATCAGTCTCCTATTGTAGATGCGTATAAAGATTAGGCCGAAGTCTAGGAATAAGACGTACCGTCACCCCGATTGGGAGGGTAGGTGATAGATCGTCTTATTCACACCGGGATCCCTAGAGTTCTAGTCGAGTCGAGTCCAGACATGATTTGATTCGCCTTGCATGTTTATATGATTGTCATTCATAATGGCATGTTTCATATTTTAGATTGATTATATGCATGTATACATGTTTATACTGGGATTTGTTCTCACCGGAGTTTCCGGCTGTTGTTATGTCTGTATGTGTGCATAACAACAGGTGGGGCAGGATCTGAGTCGAGACAGAGATGAGATCGTGATAGCGTGGTGATTTCGGGCGCAGCAGAGGACTAGTGGTTTTTAGTAGACTTGGACTATGTATATTGGTATTGTATTAAACACTAGTTGGATTGATGTAGTAGAACAAGACATGTTTGTATGTTTGTAAAATAAATAAAGAACTTATGCTTGTTTACATACATTAGAATTAATGTTGAAAAGCAAAAATTTGACCCACATTTTTTTTAAGATCCATTTAATCCCAAAGAAAAGAATAGAGCCCGGGTCCCCACACTTTTTCTTCTTCTCAAGCCCACGCCGCCGGTTTCATCCAGTTCTCTGCTGCTTCCGGTTTTTTCATGGGTTTCCCTCGAGTTTTGGCCCACCGTCTACTTCTATGGGCAATCCATTCTTCCTCTTTAATCGCACTCCGTATTTCTTGGCTCCTTATTTATTATTTATCACCTTGGTTGGAATTGCATTTCTTTCTTCCTGCTTACCCGATTAACTTTAAGTTATGCGAGTCCTTGAGGTGTACGAGGGATGATCGTAAATGGAAGTTTTGGTCTTGCCTCGACGCCTCGACTCTTTTCTAAGAATTGTAGGATAGATGATTGTGCTCATTTAGACGGTCTGTTTGAGTTGTCCTCCTTTACTCATTAGCGCGGTATTCCTAGGGGAGTTATGGGTTGGAGGGATTTTGGCCATACATTAGCCTTTGTCTTGTGGGTGTGCCAGGGTTACCATTGCTTAGCTATATTGTGTGTATCAGCAGTACTGACGTCTTGCATAATATATGTGTGCAGTGGTTTTTAATCCAGACCCATCTATTGGCTCAACATTTACCTCTGGTGTCATTTCCACGGCGGTGAAAAGAATAGGTATGTAGCCTCTTGTTGTATATGTGGTTTGCTCTTCACAGGTAATACCAGATTGAGAATTGGCCATGGGTTGGCCTCAATTCTCCAGTGCATTCGACACTTAAGCTTTGGTATCATTTTGGGGCTTCTTGAAACACAGGAACCTCTCAAAACTCTTATGTGATGTTATGTGCTCTTACATGCTGCATCCACTCAAGACGATTCCCTCCCCCCAAACACCATGCATTGGACTTCAGTCGATCCCTTTCCCGCATACACGTATATGCATTTGCACTTCAATTGGACCCCTTTCCCACATACATGTTTATGCATTTGCAGTTCAGTCGGACCCTTTTCCCGCATACACGTTTATGCATTTGCACTTCAGTCGGACCCCTTTCCCGCATACACGTTTACTTACTGTTCTTGCATGCGGTGACTCCGCTTTTGATTTGTTGACTGCTGGTTTGGTGTTGTGGTTGTTGGGTGATGGATGTTGAATGAAGGTGGGTTTGTATGTACGTGATGTTGTGTATTGGATTTTGGGAAGGAGTTTCTATTCGTTCTTAATCCACTTAACCCAACTCATTACAATAGCTTCAATCAAAACCATATGTTGGCTTAAAACTTCCCACTCGAGATTATTTCCTCTCTTCATTCTCCATCGAAACACAATGGATCCAATATGATAAAAGTGGCCTATTGGCCAGCTTTATTTGATCGTTCATTTTTTAATCATAACCAACAAATATTCACATTAGTGGCCCTACGGCCTACTTTAAATAAAATCTTACAACATGAACATGAAGTTGGAACATATAAAAATGGCTGGTCAGCCTATTTTTCTTCCAAAGTCCATTTCTGGTCCTCTTGGGGTTTGCATAACACCCTTGTTCTCTTCTGTTCTTCCTTTATTACTCGCTTTTCCGATCGGTGAGCTCAACTCCCCGCTCAGTGTGTTTCTTTCCTGCCATATTCTAAGTGGCCTGAAGGCCTACTTCACGGTTTGTCATTGCACATGCAAACAACCAATTTATACAATGGCGGTACGGTCTTCTTCACCATTATTTCTCGTACCATAAAAACATTGGAAATATCGACCGAATTCATATATAATAAGTGGCTATAAGGCCGACTCCCTAGTGAAACAAAGGGCCTTCAAATAATGAAAGTGGCTAACTGTCCCACTTTCTCTGATCAACCTTATTGTTGAATCATAAACAACAAATATTTATTTCTGTGGCCCTAAGGCCTACATCACATGAAATCTTGAAATAAAGAACCAAATCTATACAAAATTGGCCCCAAAGGCCAACTCCCCTCTAGATATCAGCCTTTCTGTTCGCCTCACTCGCTCGTTTTTTCTAATTATTCTTTTACTTTCAACTCGACTTCTTTTGACATGCGAAGAGATGGCTGTTGAAATGGTTTGAAACCTTCTTTGAGTGGAAGTCGGTGTTCGACCAATTTCCGGTCCAACCCTGGCATGTCATCATAACTCCATGCAAAACAATCTTTGTATTCTTTTAGCATACTGATCAAATCTTGCTTCAACTTGTCTTCCAGTAGCATACTCACATACACCACTTTTGGATTCTCAAGCTCCTGCAAGTTAATCTCTTCCAACGGGTCTTGTACTTCGTGTTGGCCATCCTTCATTTGAGATGGCGCCATCAATAATTCATCAACTTGGAGTTCATAATCTTCGTATTCCTCTTCTTGGACGACCTCATTTCCATAGTTGTCCCATGCTTCCTCTTCCTCTTCCTCTAATTTATCCAGTACTTGCTGCACATGCGCCTTCCATATAGAGGTTGCAGCTACCTCTTTTCTTTTTTGGTTCAAATCAGTCATAAACCTCCTCAATCAGCGGTTGAATTATCGGCTTAGGCGGCACGATAACAGTATAATTGAGAATTCTTTCCAACACCGAGCTTGGAGTTGGTGTTTGCATGTACAGTGGATTTTCTTTCTTGCTATTGCTACGAATTTTGATAGGCCCAAAATCCCCATTGTAATCTCTGACTTCCACTACACTTGCACTTGTTTGGAACGGATGTCCATCCGCTTCTACAACCTTCACATCATCCCTTTTCCAAAATAACAATAGTTGGTGCATTGAGGATGGGATGCACTGGTTTGCATGGATCCAATATCTGCCTAACAACACTTGGAAGTTGGTGGAGGAGTTCACAACAAAAAATGCACATAAAGATGACATGCTCCCTACAGTAACATCAGCATGGAATACTTCAATGGTATTGGTGGTTTCTCCGGTAAACGCAGCAACCGAAACCTCAGTAGGGATCAAATCTTATTCAGTTTTGCCCAGATTTCTCAACATCCTTACTGGAAGAACATTCACCGCTGAGCCATTGTCGATCAAGACCCTAGACACTGGTTTCCCATTTACATGGGCCTTGATAAACAACGGCTTTTGTGCTTGGTCATGGCCAGTGTAGGCTTCTCAAATATCAACTGTTGGGGCTTATTTGGGTGGCCCTCCTTAATAATCACTCTCGAACTCCCTTCAGGGAGTTTATTTGTTTGTTCTTCCTTTTGCACCGATTCCTTGGGCATCAACTCCCCATTCTCTTATTCTATCATTTTAAACCTCTCTGGTAATATCACCACTCATGTGGCACAATCCACAGTTGTGGGGACCCGGACGCTAATCATCTTCTTAATCATCTTTGGGATTTAATTATCAATTAAGATAAAACAGGGTCTAAAAATTTTTTCCTTTTTAAAATAAAGTGCGGAAGGTAATGGAATCAATCTATTATACAAATCAGTATAATAATAATACAAGTCTTGTACAACATGTTTCTAGTTCAAACTAGTTTAAGGTTTAAATACTAAATTTCAAGTATTAACCAACTCTACAATAAGTCCGGAATCACCACGCTAAACTTGTCTTCTCTCATCATCTTCTGACCCCGATCTTGACCCACCTGTTGTCATGTACACATACAAAACAAAACAACAGCCGGATAACTCCGGTGAGAATAAATCCCAGTATAAAACATGGTAAACATGCATATACACAAAGTAAATCATGAAATATTCTATCATGAATAAACTTAAAGCAATAGATTTCATAATCTATGAAATGTAATCAAGATAAGCATGCAACTCGAATCAGATAACCATGCTACTCAAATCAAATCATAAAAACATGCTATCATGACTGAAAGCAATAACAATGGGTTTCATAGTCTATGAAACCACATCTCTAAACACATGCAGTTCTAGTCAAATCATGTCTAGACTCGACTCAACTATAACTCTAGGGATCCCGGTGTGAATAAGACGTCACTGGCTGTCACCTACCCTCCCACTCGGGGTGACTGTACGTCTTATTCCTAGACTTCGGTCTGAGCTGTATCGAATAATCTACAATAGGACAGTGTCTGCTCCTATGTAACGATACACCGAACGTCTAGAAGTCTGACTGTGTCTGTCAAACTTCCTATCTCAATGCAATGCATAACCATCTGTAAACAATGCATAATTATCTCAAAAGATTCGAATACAATTCTATAAACAAATCATAATCATATCAAAAGATAAACAATATGTCTAGTATGTGATTTAGTAGGGAAACTCAAATAAGATCTGATTTGAGTTATATCTTCCCAAATATCACATGAATTATACCTTTGTCGTCCCGGTCTGACGATGACGAAGACCTGTATTCAAAACTGTCCATCTCGAATCTGAAATGACAATATTGAATATGCTGTATCAGTGAATAACTCAATATACAATCTGTTCTGATCAATACTCAATTCAGTATACAATCTGATCAATGTCTGAACAAGATACAATCTGAGTCATATCAATAATATCACAATCTAATCGAAATCATATCTGAATCTGATTAATCTAACTCAACTGATGTTTCGACGGCATAACAATACAATCTGAATAACCCCGTCAATCTGAACATCACAAATATAATACTGAACTCATAATCTGTGCCCACATAATTCATACTTTGATTATTAACACAATTCTGATATAAAATCTCAGTCAATATCTTTCAAAAATCATAACAATTACAGGAACAGTCTGTTCTTTAATCTGACTTCAATTCTATAATGTCTACTTTAGTAGAAACATCATATCCGAATCATATTTAATTCTGACAATATCATAAATTCAAATCTTGTCTAAACGTAACAAAACTTACGTCCAGTTATAGCCTGTGTTGATAGGAACACAGTACTGAAGTCGAATTTAAAATCGAACGGACGGATTTTGCGTAATATTAAATTTCTCCCTCGGAAGAACTTGGAGCTTCTCCCCTATTTCTTTTCTTTCTTCCTTATTTTGATGGAGAGAATCGGTTTGTACATATATATATTTTGTGCATGCAATCATACGTGGCCTCATCTCAAATTTTTGCCCATTTCTCTCAAAATTACGAAAATGCCATTGCCTCCAATAATTACGAAAATGCCATGGCCATCCAATAATTACGAAAATGCCATTGCCTCCAATAATTACGAAAATGCCATTTCCCTCAAATAATTACGAAAATGCCATCCGAAAATCACAAAAATGCCATTCAATAATTTAAATCAATTATTTAATTTTCGGGTTCTCACAAAATGATGACATCTCGGGCCTTACATTTCTCCCCCTCTTAGATCTGAGTTCGTCCCCGAACTTATAAACAATCACTTCGGAGATATCAGAGGACATATATACAGAGTTTAAATCAAAACTCCCCTCACGGAATCAATTCTGAAATCTCAATCTCCTATCAGGACAGCTCTACTGAATTTTCAACGGCAGAATAGTCTTCATTCTGAAGCCTCTTACTTCTACTGATTCTAATTCCAATCTGGACTAGTAGTTCGAAAAGTACAATCTTATAATACCATTCGAAATAATTCTGATAGAATCAATCTTAGAATATTGGCTATACAACTTCTGTATAGACCAATCATAGTTCATAACAAAGCAATACCAGTAGTGGTGATCCAAACTGTTTATCCCAATCAAGGACATAAACAGTCTTCAGCTTCAAATACCCATCGTCATCATCTAACGTTGGTTTCTTAAGTCTGTCTATTCTGAACTGTCTTAATAGCTATTTTCATGTCATGATAATAAGTCATATCAATTAGTGCTAACATCCAGCACTAAAGCTGTACAAAAATCTTCCAATCTCTAACTAATATATTTTGACGGTCTGTCAATCTGTAAAATCATCTAAGAGAGAGTTCATGATATACTCTATCACGAATACCAACTCAAGTAAAATCACAATCTGACATAATATACTGTGGCATTCTGATCTTTCTGACCACTTTTCTGACATCAATCTGCGTCATTGGGTCATGTTTGTACGTAATATGGTACAAACTGATAGCTATAGATTGAACAATCTATCAATCTTAATCATATCATATTACAATCTGTAAAAATGACGGTAATTTCATTACGAAGGCTATAGAAATGTACTCTCATTTCTATTTAAAACTTCACAATTCTGTAATAAATCTTCTGATTTCTTTCTTTCTGTCTTCTCTGTCAGTGATTCAGACATATCAGTACAATTTCTGCCAACATTTCTGTACCAATTCTGTCACGACTGATCTAATCTGTCTATATCATACCTGTCTGTTCGAATCTCATACATTCTCAGTCAGCAAAATGAACACTGAATCCACTACAATGCATTTCTGACACTATCTGTAATTTCAGATTCAAACTATTCGGTATACACAATCAATATCATCTGTCTCAGCCCTCCTCTGATCATAGACTCTGATCGAGAATCGGTTCTGATTCAGGCTTGAAATGCTGTAAATCAATTCAGATAATACAACACAACATATAATAGGGAAAGCAATAAATCGTGCTAGCACTTCAAAAGCAAGGAAGATGACTCGATCTACCCCGCTCATTCTATTCTATCTCAGTCTACAGAACCTACTGCTCTGATACCACCTGTTGTGGGGACCCGGACGCTAATCATCTTCTTAATCATCTTTGGGATTTAATTATCAATTAAGATAAAACAGGGTCTAAAAATTTTTTCCTTTTTAAAATAAAGTGCGGAAGGTAATGGAATCAATCTATTATACAAATCAGTATAATAATAATACAAGTCTTATACAACATGTTTCTAGTTCAAACTAGTTTAAGGTTTAAATACTAAATTTCAAGTATTAACCAACTCTACAATAAGTCCGGAATCACCACGCTAAACTTGCCTTCTCTCATCATCTTCTGACCCCGATCTTGTCCCACCTGTTGTCATGTACACATACAAAACAAAACAACAGCCGGATAACTCTGGTGAGAATAAATCTCAGTATAAAACATGGTAAACATGCATATACACAAAGTAAATCATGAAATATTCTATCATGAATAAACTTAAAGCAATAGATTTCATAATCTATGAAATGTAATCAAGATAAGCATGCAACTCGAATCAGATAACCATGCTACTCAAATCAAATCATAAAAACATGCTATCATGACTGAAAGCAATAACAATGGGTTTCATAGTCTATGAAACCACATCTCTAAACACATGCAGTTCTAGTCAAATCATGTCTAGACTCGACTCAACTATAACTCTAGGGATCCTGGTGTGAATAAGACGTCACTGGCTGTCACTTACCCTCCCACTCGGGGTGACTGTACGTCTTATTCCTAGACTTCGGTCTGAGCTGTATCGAATAATCTACAATAGGACAGTGTCTGCTCCTATGTAACGATACACCGAACGTCTAGAAGTCTGACTGTGTAATGCCCCAGAATTGTCGTAGAATTGATCAGACAAGATTACTGAAATATCCCAAGACTTGTAGAATTGATCAGATAAGATTATGGGATGTTGCTCGGAGCAAAATATAATTTTTCAGAACGTGCAAGACTGCACCAGCGCCCTTGTTTACACCGCACCCGCGGTGTAAGTCCAGTAGGGTAGGAATTTTGGGCGAAGCAAGACCGCACCCGCGGTCTTGCATACACCGCACCCGCGGTGCCAGACCGCACCCGCGGTATTGGAAGAGCCGCACCCGCGGTCATGAATTGTGCATTTTAGATAGAATTGCCGAGACTGAAGCGCACCCGCGGTGCTGCAGGGACCGCACCCGCGGTGCGATGTGCACTGCGGAAAATATGCCACGTTTTTGTACATGCATGTAGTATATATAGGAAGGGAAATCGTG
This sequence comes from Primulina eburnea, assembly GCF_022965805.1. Taxonomy (NCBI): domain Eukaryota; kingdom Viridiplantae; phylum Streptophyta; class Magnoliopsida; order Lamiales; family Gesneriaceae; genus Primulina; species Primulina eburnea. The sequence continues at coordinate 17,802 of NW_027331086.1, forward strand.
TCTTCCTCTCAGTTTTCCAAGGGAAATCGACAGCTTAGAGAGAGACACTTTCCTCTTTGCGTTGGAACTGAATTTACGAAGAAACCGTGTAGCAGAATTCGAATCCGACTTCAGTTCTGAGTTCCTCTCGACTAGAGCTACACAAGGACGTAAGTTTTATTACGTTTTGCAGTGTTTTGAAAATATGATGTTGCTAGAATTGCATGGGATTCAGATATAGTGTTTCTGCTACAGTAGGTATTGTATAATCGAAGTCAGATTTAAGAACAGACTGTTTATACAATTGTGATGAATTTCAGAAGATATTATCTGAGATTAAGAAACGGACTGAATATGAACTTGTTATGATTTCAGAATAAGATTGAATAAGAATTGATATCCAGATTGAGTTGTTATTGAGTATGAGATATTAGAATTAATATCTGATTGAAATGGTATTGTTAGGTATATTGATATTATACCGTTATGCCATCGATATCGAATTAGGTTAAGTATTGAGCAGAACAGATTTGATTCGAGTGGTGTATTGATATTATACTCCTCGATATTGTTCTTGTCAGATCGATATTGACAGGTTTTGAGTTCGAGACTTCGACAGAGTCAGAATATCAGAAAGAAAGGTATAAATTAATGTTGAGTTGGGATTGCACAACTCGAGTGAGGTTTGACTCGAGTTTCCCTAAATCACATACTTTTACTTATTGCATTGATATTTGCAATTGATCAGACTTATGATTGTAGTCTATTGATGTAAGGCTCGAGAATTATCGGTTGGCATTAATATGAGATACACAGATATGAGAATGCATGTTAGAAAATGAGAATTTTGAGAGGGCAGGTCGAAACTATACCGCACCCGCGGTAACAATATCACCGCACCCGCGGTGTAATGCCAGAAAAATTAGATTTGGGCGAGGCCACACCGCACCCGCGGTGTTAACATGACCGCACCCGCGGTCATGGCCTTGAAAAATTAATGGTGCTGCCGAGAGCACAGCGCACCCGCGCTCCTGATGTACCGCACCCGCGGTGTTGCGTGGTGTGCAAAGGATGAGCCATGTGTTACATTACATGCAAGATATATATGTGTTGCTCGATTCTTTCTTCATTCCAACAGAGAGAGAGCACCGAGAACTCACCTTAATTCCTTCAAGCTTCTTCATAGTAGAATTACGATTGTGCATGATTTAGCCATTTGATTTTAATTCCGAGTCCGGATTATTGATCCTTGCAGCATTGGCAACGAAAGGATGTAAGTTTCTTCCATTTCCAGCATGTTTCGAAATTCATATGTTGGAGAAGTTATGATTTGTTTGAAGATATGTGTTCTTGATATCTTGAGCTTGATATAGTTGCTATCGAATCGATTTTCGGACATCGTATGCCATTATTTCGAATTCCAGCCTATATGTGTATGATGGGTACCGATTTTGAAGGGATAATGAGATTATTGTGATGTTAATGAGATTATGATATTGTTATATGTTGAGATTGAGTTACCGGTATCAAAGAAATACGCCGTTATGCTGTCGATTGTTACCGAGATGGAGTATTGACTTGTACAAGATTTTGATATGAGTTATATCTTGATAGAATGCATTGTTATATTGTCATTTCAGAGTAGTTTTGACAGAGTGACATTCCGACTTCGAGACTTCGACCGACGATTCGACAAGAAAGGTATAATTCATGTGGTCACGGGATTGGACAACTCGATTCAGATTTGATACGATTTTCCCTAAATCACATACTAGATTGTTATTACATTGATTATGTAATGCCTTGGTTATTGATTTATATTCGAGTTCTGAGATAGGAGATATTGGCAGACTTACCAGAACTAGACGTTTCGGTGTATCGACGCATAGGAGCAGAATTGCTATATGTGTAGACCCTCGATACAGAGTTGACCGAAGTCTAGGAATAAGACGTACCGTTGCCCCGAGTGGTTGGGTAGGTGACATACCGTCTTATTCATACGCGATCCCTAGATTAGAAAAGAGTCGAGTCAAGATTTAAATGTGAATACAGATTTGTATTCTTCTACATGTTTAGATTTACATTCATGTTATTTGATATATGCTATGCATTTGTATATGATTATTACATTGCATGCATTCATGTTTTATACTGGGATATGTTCTCACCGGAGTATCCGGCTGTTGTCGTGTCTGTATGTGTGCATGGCAACAGGTGGGGCAGGATCAGGGTCACGACGAGGAAGAGAGAGTTGATAGCGTGGTGATGCCGGGTGTAGCAGCAGATTACTAGTAGTTTCTGTTTAGATCTGAACTACTTGTATTTGAGATTCGAACCTTAGTTGTATGGTTGTACTAGACAGACTTGTATGTATCTGATGTTGTTTAATTATTATAAAGATATGTCATGCTTTTATTATACATTTGAATTAATGGTAAAAGCAAAATTTTGACCCACATTTTCGAAAAAAGATCCAATTAAATCCCAAAAGAATTGAGTTAGAGCCCGGGTCCCCACAACAGGTGGTATCAGAGCAGTAGGTTCTGTAGACTGAGATAGAATAGAATGAGCGGGGTAGATCGAGTCATCTTCCTTGCTTTTGAGATGCTAGCATGGTTTATTGCTTTCCCTATTGTATGTTGTTGTATTATCTGAATTGATTTACAGCATTTCAAGCCTGAATCAGAACCGATTCTTGATCAGAGGTATATGATCAGAGGAGGGCTGAGACAGATGATCTTTATGGTGTACTAATCAGTTTGATAATCAGATTTATGCCGCCTAGACGTATACCACAGCCAGAGCAGGGTAGCACATCCGGTGCACAGATGGATGTTACCGCTACGCCGATGGAGACCTTATTGAAGAGATTTCAGTCTTTCCATCCGCCTACCCTGAAGGGCACAGAGAGTGCAGTAGAATGCGAGAGCTGGCTTGATGATATCGAGATGTTGTTTGAGTCTTTGGCTTATACTGATGAGCGACGTGTGAAACTGATAGGCATCAGATGCAGGAGGTTGCCAAGAGCTGGTGGTTGACTACGAAGAGAGCCTTGGAGCACCGAGGCATTGATATCACATGGAAAGTTTTCAAAGATGAGTTCTATCAGCGATTCTTCCCCGTTTCCTACCGAAAGGATAAAGGAGATGAATTTGCAAATCTGAGGCAGGGACAGTGGAACATCGAAGAGTATGTGGCTAAATTTTCTGCATTTTTACAATTTGCACCGCATGTGGCCGGGAACGACGAGGCAGTGGCCGATCAATTCATCAACGGGCTGAAACCCGATGTCTTTACTTTGGTGAACACGGGATGGCCTAACACTTTTTCAGAGGCACTGAACAGAGCGAAGGGAGCAGAGGCTGGCTTGATCAGGCAGCGAGGAGCTTCCTACAGTGTTCAGGGGCAGAGACCGCCACAGTCCACGACCGTACAGTTTCCACCACCTCCTCCTCGTTTTGACAGCGGAGCTAGTGGTGGTGGCAAGAAGGATTTTCTGAAGGCTAAAGGCAAACAGTTTAAGAAATCTGGGAGTAGTTCATCGAGTTCGAGTGGATCTCGACAGAGAGGTCAGGGGTCAGATTATAATGGCGCATACTGTGGTTCGTGCGGAGGGCGACATACCACGGAGCAGTATCAAGGAGTTTTGGGACGCTGCAACATCTGTAGGCAACAGGGACACTTCGCCAGAGTTTGTCCCCAGAGAGGTGCACCACGATTTCAGAGTGCAGGGTCATCAGCACCAGCGCCACAGATGGAGAGACAGGCATCCTCTGTACACTCCTTCCAGCCACTCTCCACATAGACCCAGCAGAGACCAGGAGGCAGTCAGACAGTGAGTCAGCCTCTCCGACAGCAGGCACGTGTTTTTGCCCTGACAGAGGAGCAGGCGCAGGAGGCACCAGATGATGTCATTGCAGGTAACTGTTTTCTTTGCGGTTATCCTGCATATGTGTTGATAGACACAGGGGCATCTCATACATTCATATCTGAACATTTTGCATTGAGACATTCATTGCCTGTTGAGTCGATGTCGACAGTAGTGTCTATAGCTTCTCCATTGGGAAGTGGTTTGATATCTGTGACTACCGTTAGACATTGTATGCTTCAGTTTGAAGGGCATGAGATCGATCTTGATTGTGTAGTACTTGGTTTAGCTGATTTTGATTGTATAGTTGGCATAGACATGTTAACCAGGTACAGGGCCACTGTAGATTGTTTCCACAAAATTGTCAGATTCAGACCTGAGATGGCAGATGAGTGGAAATTCTACGGAAAGGGTTCCAGATCTCGGATTCCCTTAGTATCTGCTCTGACTATGAGTAGATTGCTTCAGAGTGGAGCAGAGGGCTTTCTCGTATATTCAGTAGATCTACTGAAGTCGAGCCCAGCATTGGCAGATCTGCCAGTGGTTTGCGAGTTTGCAGATGTTTTTCCTGACGAGATTCCAGGGTTGCCTCCAGTTCGAGAGGTTGATTTCAGCATTGATCTTGTGCCAGGCAGTGTTCCTATCTCGAGAGCTCCGTATAGGATGGCACCGATAAAGCTGAAAGAGTTGAAAGCACAGTTGGAAGATCTTTTGTCCAAGGGATATATCAGACCCAGTGTATCACCTTGGGGTGCTCCGGTGCTTTTCGATAAAAAGAAAGATGGTTCGATGCGACTGTGTATTGATTATAGGCAGTTGAACAGGTATCCTTTGCCGCGCATCGACGATTTGTTTGATCAGTTACAGGGATCTTCTATATACTCGAAGATTGATTTGAGATCAGGGTATCATCAGCTCCGAGTTAGAGACGTTGATATTCCGAAGACTGCATTCCGAACCAGGTATGGGCATTACGAGTTTATTGTTATGCCTTTCGGTTTGACGAATGCACCTGCGGTGTTTATGAGTTTGATGAACCGCATTTTTCAGAGATATTTAGATGAGTTTGTAATTGTGTTTATCGATGATATTTTGGTGTATTCGAAGAGTTTGACTGAGCATGCAGATCATCTGAGGATCGTATTGAAGACTTTAAGAAAAGAGCAGTTGTATGCCAAACTGTCCAAGTGTGAATTCTGGTTGCGACAGGTTGTCTTCTTGGGGCATATTATATCTGGAGATGGTATTGCTGTAGATCCGAGTAAAGTTGAGGCTGTGATCAGTTGGTCGAGACCGACTTCTGTGCCTGAGATACGTAGTTTCATTGGTCTAGCCGGATATTATCGTCGTTTCATCCGAGATTTCTCCAGTATAGCGAAGCCGATTACCCAGTTGACACAGAAGAACATGCCATTCGTGTGGTCAGAAGAGTGTGAGAGCAGTTTTGTTGAGCTGAAGAAGAGACTGACTAGTGCACCTGTCTTGACGATTCCTTCAGGTACAGGTGAGTTCGTTGTATATTGTGACGCATCTCACAGAGGGCTTGGATGTGTTCTTATGCAGCGAGGGCACGTGATAGTGTACGCCTCTATACAGCTGAAGCCACACGAGACTCGTTACCCAATTCATGATCTGGAATTGGCGGCGATTGTCTTTGCCTTGAAGATCTGGCGTCATTATCTGTATGGCGAGAAATTTGAGATCTATTCCGATCATAAGAGCCTGAAATATCTCTTTTCTCAGTCAGAGTTGAACATGAGGCAGCGACGATGGCTTGATCTGCTGAAAGATTTTGATTGTGAGATCAAGTACCATCCTGGGAAGTCGAATGCAGCGGCAGACGCTTTGAGTCGAAAGGTATGTACTCTTTCCTTGTCGACTATAGGTGTATTGAATTTAGTAGAGGATTGTTGCTTGTCTGGATTGACATTTGATACAGAGAGTAGACCGTTGCGACTTGCTGCAATTCAGATTGAGCCAGACTTGATTATAAGGATCAAAGAAGCGCAAAGAACTGATCCGAGCATTCAGAGATCGATGGATATGGTCAGAGCTGGTCATATATCAGAGTATCAGGTTAGAGATTCTGTTCTGTATGTGAATAACCGCTTAGTAGTGCCAGAGATTTCAGATTTGAGACGACAGATCATGTCGGAGGCACACTGTAGTCGGTTCAGCATTCATCCTGGTGGCAGGAAGATGTACAATGACTTGAAGACGCAATTCTGGTGGAAGCAAATGAAAACCGATATTGCAGAATTTGTGTCTAAGTGCCTGAATTGCCAGCAAGTGAAGGCAGAGAGGAAGAAGCCCGGAGGTTTACTTCAGAGTTTGTCTGTTCCTGAATGGAAATGGGACCACATTTCCATGGACTTCGTGACGAAGTTACCTCGATCTTCGCGGGGTTGTGACGCGATTTGGGTCATCATTGACAGATTGACCAAGTCTGCCTGCTTTATTCCGTACAGAATGACCTATCGACACGATCAGATGGCAGAGTTGTATGTCAGAGAGGTCGTCAGATTGCACGGTGTGCCGAAGTCGATCGTATCAGATCGTGATCCACGATTCACTTCTCACTTTTGGCACAGCCTGCAGCAGGCTTTGGGTACGACTTTACACCTAAGCACTGCTTATCATCCTCAGACAGACGGACAGTCAGAGCGGACTATCCAGACTTTAGAGGACATGCTGAGAGCTGTAGTACTAGATTTTGGTACTAGTTGGCAAGATTCATTGCCGTTTTGTGAATTTTCATACAACAACAGCTATCAGACTAGCATTGAGATGGCACCGTTCGAAGCTTTATACGGAAAGAAGTGCAGATCTCCGTTGTACTGGGATGATATCTCTGAGGTACCAGAGTTGGGGCCTGATATGATTCGTGAGATGACCGAAAAAGTGAAGATCATTTAGAAGCGATTGAAGACGGCACAGGATAGGCAAGTGAAGTACGCCAATGTCAGACGCAGACCGTTGGTATTTGAGCAGGGAGACAGAGTATTTTTGAAGATTTCACCTTTCAGAGGCATTGTCAGATTTGGCAAGCGAGGAAAGTTGTCTCCTAGATACGTCGGTCCATACGAGATCCTTGAGAAGATTGGCGATCGAGCTTACAGACTTGCTCTTCCTCCTTCATTATCTGGTATACATGACGTGTTTCATGTATCGATGTTGCGCAGATATATGCCAGATGATTCTCATGTCATTCAGCCTGACGAAGCCGAACTAGATCAGACTTTGAGCTATATTGACCGACCGATACAGATTCTTGATCGGAAGGAAAAACAGCTCAGAATGAAGACCATTCCGCTTGTGAAGGTGCAGTGGAGTCGTCATGGCATCGAAGAAGCAACTTGGGAGACAGAATCTGATATGAGACAGAGACATCCCGAGCTATTCATATGATGTGAGTCTTCCTTTCAATTTTGACTATATTGTTTTGTATACAACTGCATGAGTAATTGCTTGCGAGTTCGAGGACGAACTCCTGTCTAAGAGGGGGAGAAATGTAAGGCTCGAGAATTATCGGTTGGCATTAATATGAGATACACAGATATGAGAATGCATGTTAGAAAATGAGAATTTTGAGAGGGCAGGTCGAAACTATACCGCACCCGCGGTAACAATATCACCGCACCCGCGGTGTAATGCCAGAAAAATGAGATTTGGGCGAGGCCACACCGCACCCGCGGTGTTAACATGACCGCACCCACGGTCATGGCTCTTGAAAAATTAATGGTGCTGCCGAGAGCACAGCGCACCCGCGCTCCTGATGTACCGCACCCGCGGTGTTGCGTGGTGTGCAAAGGATGAGCCATGTGTTACATTACATGCAAGATATATATGTGTTGCTCGATTCTTTCTTCATTCCAACAGAGAGAGAGCACCGAGAACTCACCTTAATTCCTTCAAGCTTCTTCATAGTAGAATTACGATTGTGCATGATTTAGCCATTTGATTTTAATTCCGAGTCCGGATTATTGATCCTTGCAGCATTGGCAACGAAAGGACGTAAGTTTCTTCCATTTCCAGCATGTTTCGAAATTCATATGTTGGAGAAGTTATGATTTGTTTGAAGATATGTGTTCTTGATATCTTGAGCTTGATATAGTTGCTATCGAATCGATTTTCGGACATCGTATGCCATTATTTCGAATTCCAGCCTATATGTGTATGATGGGTACCGATTTTGAAGGGATAATGAGATTATTGTGATGTTAATGAGATTATGATATTGTTATATGTTGAGATTGAGTTACCGGTATCAAAGAAATACGCCGTTATGCCGTCGATTGTTACCGAGATGGAGTATTGACTTGTACAAGATTTTGATATGAGTTATATCTTGATAGAATGCATTGGTATATTGTCATTTCAGATTAGTTTTGACAGAGTGACATTCCGACTTCGAGACTTCGACCGACGATTCGACAAGAAAGGTATAATTCATGTGGTCACGGGATTGCACAACTCGATTCAGATTTGATACGAGTTTCCCTAAATCACATACTAGATTGTTATTACATTGATTATGTAATGCCTTGGTTATTGATTTATATTCGAGTCCTGAGATAGGAGATATTGGCAGACTTGCCAGAACTAGACGTTTCGGTGTATCGACGCATAGGAGCAGAATTGCTATATGTGTAGACCCTCGATACAGAGTTGACCGAAGTCTAGGAATAAGACGTACCGTTGCCCCGAGTGGTTGGGTAGGTGACAGACCGTCTTATTCATACGGGATCCCTAGATTAGAAAAGAGTCGAGTCAAGATTTAAATGTGAATACAGATTTGTATTCTTCTACATGTTTAGATTTACATTCATGTTATTTGATATATGCTATGCATTTGTATATGATTATTACATTGAATGCATTCATGTTTTATACTGGGATATGTTCTCACCGTAGTTATCCGGCTGTTGTCGTGTCTGTATGTGTGCATGGCAACAGGTGGGGCAGGATCAGGGTCACGACGAGGAAGAGAGAGTTGATAGCGTGGTGATGCCGGGTGTAGCAGCAGATTACTAGTAGTTTCTGTTTAGATCTGAACTACTTGTATTTGAGATTCGAACCTTAGTTGTATGGTTGTACTAGACAGACTTGTATGTATCTGATGTTGTTTAATTATTATAAAGATATGTCATGCTTTTATTATACATTTGAATTAATGGTAAAAGCAAAATTTTGACCCACATTTTCGAACAAAGATCCAATTAAATCCCAAAAGAATTGAGTTAGAGCCCGGGTCCCCACAATTGATTTATAGCTACTGTGTGATAAGATTGATATTTGTAGCCTATTGATTTATAGCTACTGCATGTAATGACTGCTGATTCGCTAGTCATTGACTGATTTGCTTAGATACTGACTGTATGTATTGATTTCTGAGTCGTTGAGTCATAGGCTGATTCGCCTAGTCACCGGCTGATTCGTCGGGTTATTGACTGATTCGTCTTATTATCGGCTGATTCGCCTAGTCACCGGCTGATTCTTCTGGTGATTGACTGATTCGTCTAAACTCAAGCTGATTCGCTTAATTACAGGCTGAGTTGTCTGGTTGTGGGCTGATTCGCCTAGTTACCGGCTGATTCGTCGGATTATTGACTGAGTCGTCAATTCTGTGGCTGATTCGCCTAGACACTGGATATATGTATTATTTCGATGCCGTTAGGGATTGATTCATTCCTATCGACTGAGATTCGGTATAATTGCTATTATTCAGACTTCGGGATCCCAAGGATAGAGTTGAGTCGAGTCTGAGACGACGCGTCAGTGGAGTTGAGTCTGAGACGACGCGTCGGTTGAGTTGAGTCTGATATGACATGTTGATTTACATTGTTTATGCCATTCATGATTATTGAATGTTTGATATGGATTTATGTTTCTGATTTGAGACATGTTATGACTACTTCTTATATGCTTTCGTATATGCTTTTATATGACTGCATGTTTACATTGTTTATACTGGGATATTTATATCTCACCGGAGTTATCCGGCTGTTGTCTTGTTTTGTATGTGTGCATGACAACAGGTGGGGCTGGATCGGGGTCAAGAAGAGGATGAGAGAAGATTAGATAGTGTGGAGATCCGGGCTTCGGAGCAACATAGGATTCAGCACTGATATGTAGTTGAACCTAGTTGAATCTTGTAGAAAACCCAAGATTTGTATGTTCATGTTTAATATGTAATTTGAGTAAATTACATTACGTTTCCGCTTTGTATTTTAAAAAACTAAAATTTAGACCCTGTTTTATAATTGATTAATTAGTCCCAATGATGATTAAAAACTTGATTAGCGTCGGGGTCCCCACAGACTGTGTCTGTCAAACTTTCCTATCTCAAATGCAATGCATAACCATCTGTAAACAATGCATAATTATCTCAAAAGATTCGAATACAATTCTATAAACCAATCATAATCATATCAAAAGATAAACAATAGGTCTAGTATGTGATTTAGTAGGGATACTCAAATAAGATCTGATTTAAGTTATATCTTCCCAAATATCACATGAATTATACCTTTGTCGTCCCGGTCTGACGATGACGAAGACCTGTATTCAAATCTGTCCATCTCGAATCTGAAATGACAATATTGAATATGCTGTATCAGTGAATAACTCAATATACAATCTGTTCTGATCAATACTCAATTCAGTATACAATCTGATCAATGTCTGAACAAGATACAATCTGAGTCATATCAATAATATCACAATCTAATCGAAATCATATCTGAATCTGATCAATCTAACTCAACTGATGTTTCGACGGCATAACAATACAATCTGAATAACCCCGTCAATCTGAACATCACAAATATAATACTGAACTCATAATCTGTGCCCACATAATTCATACTCTGAATATTAACACAATTATGATATAAAATCTCAGTCAATATCTTTCAAAAATCATAACAATTACAGGAACAGTCTGTTCTTTAATCTGACTTCAATTCTATAATGTCTACTTTAGTAGAAATATCATATCCGAATCATATTTAATTCTGACAATATGATAAATTCAAATCTTGTCTAAACGTAACAAAACTTACGTCCAGTTATAGCCTGTGTTGATAGGAACACAGTACTGAAGTCGGATTTAAAATCGAACGGACGGATTTTGCGTAATATTAAATTTCTCCCTCGGAAGAACTTGGAGCTTCTCCCCTATTTCTTTTCTTTCTTCCTTATTCTGATGGAGAGAATCGGTTTGTACATATATATATATTTTGTGCATGCAATCATACGTGGCCTCATCTCAAATTTTTGTCCATTTCTCTCAAAATTACGAAAATGCCATTGCCTCCAATAATTACGAAAATGCCATTGCCATCCAATAATTACGAAAATGCCATTTCCTCCAATAATTCCGAAAATGCCATTGCCATCCAATAATTACGAAAATGCCATTTCCCTCAAATAATTACGAAAATGCCATCCGAAAATCACAAAAATGCCATTCAATAATTTAAATCAATTATTTAATTTTCGGGTTCTCACAAAATGATGACATCTCGGGCCTTACAACAGTGATGTGAAACTCTCCAACTCAAAAATTAATTGTTTTTCTTATTTGATCATCCTCTTCGCTTAACAAATCATCATCATCCTCCACAAACTTATCCTCAGTAGCCGATCTTCCAAACTAGGATTTACTCCCCACTGGCTCCCTGGAGACTAGAACATCAATCGTGGGTTCATTTCATAACTTAGCTGACTCCTCTCTTCTTGCAATAGCTCTTTCTCTCAACAGCCATCTCTTTTGAGTCCTAGTCGGTGGCTAGGGAACTTTTTGTTAGAGTAGGTGCACGTCGAGCCAAGTGTTGGCCGAGTGTTCACAATGAAACTCTATGTATAAACAGTCTTTATTTTAATAATATTTGAATTTATCATTTTGACACTTCTTTATCTGTATACCCATGCTAGTTGCATAGATAAAGCCCTTGAATATACAAATAGTAGAAAGAATATTACATGCTCATATGATGAGTATCATGAAACTCATATTTGTAATACTGTATATTCTAAACGGTTCCTAGTCAATTCAGCCGCCACTAAGAAGGATATAGGCCGCTCGAGTTCGAGATTAGTATCTGCGATGTGAGTACCATGTTTCATTGGTAGGGGACATTGTGATGTCCGGACATGCAGATAGGTGCTCCTTGTAGAGTGCACTGAACCACCCTCCATAAAAGGACTTTCCAAGTGGTTCTCACTTATCGAGTGGAAAAGTCCTAGTTTATGGTTGTACACCATTAGTCGTTATGACCCGGGACAACATTGAGACTCTATGTGCTAGCATTACTCTTTGACTTGTTTACCGACTCTCAAGGGCTCATCAGGTGGCAAGGTTGGGTGTTTTGTCGAAACATATAGGAGTCGATGCATTGTATTCGGGGATTCACCGCTTACCTTCAGGTATGGATATCCTATGTGTATGTATTATGAAATCTCTGATCAGAGTATGGTGGTAATTATGAAATGGGTTTCTTAGATTACACCATCGATGCAACTACGACATGATAGATAGTATCGATTCATTGACAACTCTCGATAAACCAATGGTTGTCGAATCGATTGGGATATATGAGTTAAGGGACCGTACTGTACGCTAACCATAATTGAATGGTTCTTCCAGGCACTATCATTTGATACCTAGGGAATCATGTAAGCTATGCTGCTAGACGTTTAACATGTTGGTTGGGTACTATCAGACTTGAGTTCTGACTTTCTTGTTATCAAGGAGTTGATAAGTAAGAATGGAGCAATTGGGGTATGATTGTATAAGGACATGTTTAGTCCGAATCACCTGGAGATGTGAACCCACGGCTACTAGTATCAATGAAACATTGAGGGCCACACAAGTGCTAGCTTTCTAGATCCTGTTGAGAAGTAAAATAGTTCAATGTGTTGAACGGCTTATAGATGAGTTTATAAGCGTAAGGAAAATAGAAGTATGACTTCTATGAGAAAAATGTAAATTTTAATTTATGGAAGTGTTCCTAAATTAAAAGTAGGCCAAGTGAATAAAGTATTTGAAATTGCTGATTTTCATAAACATTATTATGGACTAAATTTAATTAATTCAAGTGTTGAATCAAATAAACACTAGTGGGCCTAGTAGAGTCCAAATAATTAAGTTAATTCAAGTGTTGAATTAATTAAATAACATTGGGCCTTGTAGAGCCCAATTAGAAATAATTATTTAACTAGTGGGATTGAGTAAAATCAAGTAAAGTTTAATTTGGCTCAAATATGTTTGAGACAATTTAAAAGTCCATGGGCCCTTTATAAATGTTACAAGCCCATTTGATATGCATGCTTGGGAGGTGAAGCGTTGTGGAATACTTTTGATTAAAATATTGCATGGCATGCAACTTTTTGCTTCAACTTTTCCCACAACCAAGGCAACTCATCCTCCTCCCATTCCATCACTAAGTGGCCGAAATTTTACACTCCTTTTTCTCTCATTTTTGTGTTCTTCAATTGTTGAAGAATACATACACTTCTCCTTGAAAAATACCCTAATTTTTCTAGTGAAAAATTAGGGTGGTTCTAGTTAGCAAGTGGTGGGCTTGATTTTGAAGGAAGGACAAGGAGAGCTTGTAGAATGTCTTGCCTTTGAAGAGCCAAGTTTTTTACAACTTGGTTAGAGCCATCATCAACCTCAAGAGGTTGATAGGTAAAACTTCTAAAAACCCTATGTATGACAAATGTGTTTTTGTATATGTTGCACACTAGTACAAGGTGGCCGAAAATGTTTCTCCAAAAATTTCGTTTTTATGTTTTGAAAACAATTTTGAACTTCCGTTGCGCTTTCGGTCACCTAAAATCGATCCCTTTCAACTGGTATCATGAGCTAAGGGTACTAGTTTTTGTAGCATATACATGATATTATATTGAGATCGATTTCTAACCGCATGAGAAATATTTTTGCAACAAAACCGAGGCTGAATTTTGGGGAAGTTTCGGGCAGATTTTTGCTGCCCGTTTCGGGAAGCTCGGGCTGCACGAGGGGCTGCCCATTTCGGGCAGCTCGGGCTGCCCGAACAGCCCTTTTTTAAAAAAATATTTTGTTGTTAGCCGGAATCTGGCGACGGAGCCCCGGCAACGGCGATGACGACTAGAGTTTTCAAAAGGTGTTTTGAAATATCAAAGTGTCATGGGCCTTGAGTTGTTGGGCCATTGGATGGCTAACATATCTGTGAATTTTAAATGGACCAAAATGTTTTTGGTGAAAAATGAGTTTTTTGGGCTCTTAAATTTAAAATTTAAAAAGTTGCAAATATTTTCTCATGAAATAAATAATTGAAGTAGGACTTTAATTATTTATAGTAAATTGTGATTTACAAGAAATTCGGTTATAAATAAATTAATTAGAAAGTAGACAAAGGTTTTTGTAAACTTTGTTAATTTAATTTATAATCGTGGCGGTTAGTGATTGGATCAAGATATATAATATTAAATCAATTAATTATTGTGCTAATTAATTGATGGTGTATGATATGTGATATTATGCATGAAGGACGATCAAAAGCCCAAGTCCAATTTCTTAGGTGTATGCTAGGATATTTTGTGTTGAATGATTGTAATAATTATCAATTTATAAAGTGGGCTTGGTTTATGGCCCGTTCCCACCCTCATGAGATGTATCCCTATTTGCCATAGATATTTATTTATAAATATTAGTATAGTGGAAGTTCAAGATTGGAAGATGGTGGCCATGATAATTATGAAGATCGAAGACATGTAAATATTGGAAGCATATGTAATAGTTGCATTTGCATCCCTTGCATTTCCCTAGGATTGGACCTAGGCCCGTGTTTAGCTCACACGGGCCATTAGTATTGGGGCGATTGATCATCCTTGTTTTGTTTACTGTTTATAATATATGCATGATATGTTATAAATAATGAGTATGTGCGTTATTATTATGATAATAACAAAGTTGCATGAATCCGGCAAACATACGATCAAACATGGCGAGCTTTTACATAAAATTAATAATGAGACCTTTCAAAATTAAAAAACCCTCATTTTGAATAAGATTCAAAATTAATATCAAGCCCGAAAAGGAGAATTATAAATTTGTTTATAATTTGCATGTCTTACAAGGACAATGGGTGCCTGATGAAAGCTACCGGTACTCGGAGCTCGGCTCATATTATTGGAGGGGCCCTGGATGCCGGAAAGCTGTGACATCCATTGACATGGTGATGTGAACTACGTGGAACTCCCATGATTTCGGCTCATATTATTGGGGGAACTCATGGCGACCGTCCATTAAGGTTCAACATCGATGGGCAAGGCTTGACACGTGAAGATGAACGACGTCATATTATTGGGTAATCAAACGTGAGAAAAAAGTTTACGTAGAGGGTTGCATTGTGATGCAATTGGAAACTACCTTTTAGGGATTATGATTGGCTGATATTATTCGGGATCATAATTCGCTAATTGGAACTTACGTACCTACTAAGGAAAGGAGTTTTCCGTTTTCACTAGAGGGTAGTGAAAATGTCAAAACAGTGGGAGCGAAAATTTATAAAGTAAAAACCAAACTTTATATCTTACTAAATATTTTAAAATAGTCATTAACATTTATCTGTTTTACTTTTCAGTACAAAATTTGACAATGTCTTCAATTCGCAATCCGCTTTCTGCCATACTCGAAAAACACGTTTTAACCAGACCTAATTATCTCACTTGGCTAAAAAACCTAAAAATCGTCTTGAACTCGGAAAAGATTGCATATACACTGACTGAGTCGCCCCCTGCTGAGGCTCCGACTAGCTGCACTCCTGAGGAATTGCAGACCTACAAGGATTGGTGTGACCATGACTTGAAGGCCAGGTGTTATATGCAGGCTTCTATGAATGATGAGCTGCAGAGGCGTTTTGAGGATGCAAAGAATGCTGCTGACATTCATATGCACCTCAAGGAGCTCTTTGGTGAGCAGACTCGGCCTCTTAGGCATGCTACCGTCAAGGAGCTAATCACTATGCGTATGCGAGCTGGGGCCTCGGTCCATGAGCATGGCCTGAAGATGATTGGGCTCGTGGACAAGCTCGTTGGCATGGATCTGATCTTGCCTTCGGAGTTGACCACCGACGTGTTGCTGTTATCGCTGCCTAGATAATTTGATCCTTTTGTGGTGAACTTCAACATGAACAAGATGGAGCCGACCCTTGAGGAGTTGGTGAACATGCTTGTGACCTTTGAGTCCACCATCAAGAAAGAGAAGCCGGTTCTTTTTGTGGGCTCTTCATCGGGTACAAAGAGCGGTCCACTTGGGAAGGGAAAGAAGCGTTCTTTCCAACGTCCCAAGAAGAGCGTGACCTTGAAGAGGCAGACTCCGGGTCCCGTAATGGCAGCCACACCAGTGAAGGCTGACAAGACTGCTGACATCTGTCATCACTGCAAGAAGCATGGACATTGGAGGCGTAACTGCAGGGAATATCTTGCCTAGAAGAGTTCTGGAAATGGTATGTTCTATATCGAAGTAAACATTTCAATTAACTCTACTTCTTGGGTATTGGATACCGGCTGTGGCTCACATCTCTGTAATGATTTGCAGGTGATGGGAAGAAGTAGGAGGCTCAGGGAAGGTAAGACCTTCTTGAGGATGAGCAATCGGGCAAGAGTTGCTGTTAAAGCTGTTGGAGATGTTTATTTACTTTTGAACAATGATTTTAAGTTAATGGTAAGAGACATTTTATTTGTACCTGAATTGGTGAAGAACATTATTTCCATTTCTATGTTAGATAAAGATGTATTTTCTTGTTTATTTAGAAAAGGTGTTTGCAATATTTACAAGAATGATTGTTTAATTGGTACTGGAGAACTTGAAAACGATCTCTACACCTTAAAATTGAAAGATATTCCACTTAACAATGTCCAAGCTATAACAACAACAAACAAGCGCAAACAAGATACTCTAAATTCGGCACAATTATGGCATGCTCGATTAGGACATATTTACCTAAGAATGATGAACAAGTTAGTGGGAGTGGGCATGTTTGATATGTCTGATATTAATGCTCTCACGACTTGTGAATCCTGTCTAAAAGGAAAGATGACCAAGATTTCCTTTAAGGGCCATGTGGAGCGAGCCAAAGGGTTATTGGATTTGATCCATACCGATGTGTGCGGTCCATTTAGCATCACCACTAAGCATGGACATGCATACTTCATCAGCTTTACCGATGACTTTTCGAGGTATGGGTATGTGTATTTGATGAAATACAAGTCTGAAGCCTTTGAAAGGTTCAAAGAATTCAGAAGTGAAGTAGAGAAACAGTTGGGATGAAGCATCAAGACACTTCGATCAGATCGAGGTGGTGAGTACTTGAGTGCTGAGTTCCAAGAGTTTCTTAGGAAGAATGGATTCTCTCGCAGTGGACTCCTCCTGCTACACCACAGTTGAATGGTGTTTTGGAGCGTCGTAACCGGACTTTGATGGACATGGTTCAGTCTATGATGGGGTTCACGGAGTTGCCGCCATCCTTTTGGGGATATGCGCTTGAGACAGCGGCACTGTTGTTAAACAATGTCCATTCAAAGGCAGTTGACAAGACTCCATATGAGATATGGATGGGTAAGCCACCAAAATATTCTTATCTTAGAATATGGGGGTGCCCTGCTTATGTGAAGCAGGTAGTGGGAGATAAATTGGATAGTCGATCCATTTTATGTTACTTTGTGGGATATCCAAAGAATTCTGTTGGATATTACTTCTATCATCCCCAAGAAACAAAGGTGTTTGTTTCTAGGAATGCAACCTTTTTGGAAAAGGAATTTCTATTGGATAGAAAAGGGGAGATGATAGAACTCGAAGAGGTTCGAGAGACACCCACAATTATAGAACCCACACCCAAAGAGCCAAGAGAGGAGATACAAGCTCCTAGAAGATCCGAGAGAGTCTCGAGACCACCTATGAGGTATGGTCTGCTTCTTGAAGAGGGCCATGATGAGCCTAACCATGGATGTGATCCAGGACCTTCAAGGAAGCGTTATCTGATGCCGATTCATCCAAGTGGCTTGAAGCAATGGAATCTGAGATGAATTTCATGCATTCGAACCAAGTGTGGAATCTCGTGGATCCACCTGAGGGAATTGTTCCCATAGGGTGTAAATGGATTTACAAGAGGAAACTTGGGGCGGATGGGAAGGTATTGACCTTCAAGGGGCGATTGGTAGCAAAAAGATATACTGAAAGACAAGGAGTTGACTTTGAGGAAACCTTTTCTCTAGTTGCAATGTTCAAGTCCATAAGGATTTTGCTAGCCATAGCTGCATGGTATGACTATGAGATATGGCAGATGGATGTTAAGACAGCCTTTCTTAATGGGGATATTAAGGAAGAGATTTACATGTCTCAACCCGAAGGGTTTACATCTATCGGAAGTGAGCATATGGTATGCAAACTTCAAAGATCTATTTATGGCCTAAAGCAGGCATCTAGGAGTTGGAAACTCGGATTAGATAGTACAATCAAAGAGTTTGGTTTTGCTAAGAATCTTGAGGAACCCTCTGTGTATAAGAAGGTCAGTGGGAGTGCAGTGACATTCCTTGTGCTTTATGTTGATGACATCCTACTCATTGGGAATGATGTAGGGATGTTGCAATCAACTAAGATATGGTTAGCAAGTAAGTTCTCGATGCAGGACTTGGGTGAAGCATCTTTTGTATTGGGAATACAGATATATAGAGATAGATCAAAAAGATTGCTTGGTCTCACCCAGTCCACATACATTGATACCATCGTGAAGTGGTTCTCGATGGATGAGTCCAAGAGAGGACATCTACCAATGTGTCATGGCGTGTCCTTATCCAAGTCTATGTCTCCCAAGACTGATGCAGAGATTGCGGCGATGACAAGCATTCTTTATGCATCTGCGATTAGTAGCATCATGTATAGGATGATATCTACACGTCCTGACGTGGCTTTTGCACTAACTGTAGTGAGTAGATATCAATCCAACCCTGGTCTTCCACACTGGAAAGCTGTGAAAGACATCCTCAAGTATTTGAGAAGGACCAATAAGTTGTTCTCGTTCTATGGGGGTGGAGAACTGAAATTGAAAGGCAATACCGACTCTAGCTTCTAAAGCGATATCGATGACTCGAAGTCAACCTCTGGATTCATATTCATGCTCAATGGTGCTGCTGTCTCTTGGAAGAGTTCCAAGCAAGACAGTACAGCGGATTCCACCACTGAGGCAGAATATATTGCTGCATCAGCTGCAGCAAAGGAGGCTGTTTGGATAAGGAATTTCGTCCATGAGTTGGGCGTCATTCCTAATGGAGTTGCTCCTGTCCCGGTGTTTTGTGACAAAACGGGAGCCATTGCTCAAGCAAAGGAGCCGAGGTCTCATCAGAAGTCCAAACACGTATTGAGAAAGTACCACATCCTCAGAGAGATCGTGGAAAGAGGAGATGTCACGATTGACAAAGTCGGCTCTGCAGATAATGTTGTTGATCCGCTAACTAAGCCTTTACCTGGACCATTGTTCGGGAAGCATTGCGAATTGATGTGTTTGAAGCTTTGTTAGAGTAGTTGTACGTCGAGCCAAGTGTTGGCCGAGTGTTCACAATGAAACTATATGTATAAACAGTCTTTATTTAAATAATATTTGAATTTATCATTTTGGCACTTCTTTATCTGTATACCCATGCTAGTTGAATCGATAAAGCCCTTGAATATAAAAATAGTAGAAAAAATATGAGATTCTCATATGATGAGTATCATGAAACTCTTATTTGTAATACTGTATATTCTAAACGGTTCCTAGTCGAGTCAGCCGCCGCTAAGAAGGATATAGGCCGCTCGAGTTCGAGACTAGTATCTGCGATGTGAGTACCATGTTTCATTGGTAGGGGACATTGTGATGTCCGAACATGCAGATAGGTGCTCCTTGTAGAGTGCACTGAACAACTCTCCATAAAGGACTTTCCAAAGTGGTTCTCACTTATCGAGTGGAAACGGCTTAGTTTATGGTTGTACACCATTAGTCCTTATGACCCGGGACAATATTGAGACTCTATGTGCTAGCATTACACTTTGACTTGTTTACCGACTCTCAAGGGGTCATCAGGTGGCAAGGTTGGGTGTTTTGTCGAAACATATAGGAGTCGATGCATTGTAGTCGGGGATTCACCGCTTACCTTCGGGTATGGATATCATATGTGTTACATAGGAAATCTCTGATCAGAGTATGGTGGTAATTAAGAAAGGGGTTTCTTAGATTACACCATCGATGCAACTACGACATGACACATAGTATCGATTTATTGACAACTCTCGATAAACCAATGGTTGTCGAATCGATCGGGATTTGGTTAAGTTTAAATATAGTTTTAATGTTAAGAACTGTGATTTATGGTTTATAGTATTGTTGGTTATACTTGATATGTGGTTTTATTGTAGCGTCGTTGTGGTTTAATTCATGGTAATTTGTATGTTGAGCAAATTGGTAGGATGCCAATTGGGGTGGTTAGATAAGACATAGAGGTTCTACTTTCTTGTTGAGAATGTTGCCGAATTATGAGGAGAAGCGACGTTGCGATTCGATTTTAGATGCAAAGTTTATTGTTGGCTTCAGGTGACAGTGCACCCGCGCTGGAGAAGACACCGCACCCGCGGTGTTTGGGCAGAGGCGACACCGCACCCGCGGTCCAAGAGGCAGCGCACCCGCGGTCGTTCCTTACGGATTTTTGGATGTTGTCCAGTACACTCAGTGCACCCGCGATGATGAAAATAGCGCACCCACGGTGCATGTACAGTATAAGAGTGTTTTCGGTTTTAAGTGAATAAATACAAGGGTTGGCTCACTTTTTCTCATTCTCTCCACTCTTCTCGAAATTCAGCTCAAAGGGAAAGCTAGGGTGGTTCTTAGTTCCTTCTTTGATTTCTTTGATTCAAGCTTATTGTTGGATTATTGAAGTTTGAACAAGGTTATTTTGGGTTCAAGGACTAAGGTAAGCTTGTGGTTTTGGTTATTTCTTGGTTTATGGTGTGGGGGAAATATGGAATGTTTAGTTGTGTTGGTTTTATGGGTTTTATGGTATGGGTTTGTGATTATTGAGTTGTTGATGGTGCAATTCATTGTTTATTGTTGTAGGTTTTCTGCCAAGAGATTAGATTCAAGGTTTCCAAGTGTAGTAAGTGGAATTCATTTCCTTGTGCTCACATGAAAGTATATGTATGGTATTTCAATGGTTTTAACATCTTATTCCCTTCCATTTGATTCATATTATGTATAAATACACTTTGTTGTATATTACAGGCAATTGTATGTCTCAATTGTGAAAAAGGGAACACAAAAGAAAAGAGTATGCAAAGTATTTGATTTAATGCCCAAAAGAGAGTTCAAATGATTTATTGGATTTATAGACACATAGTCAGAGATTGTATGCAATTAGTTGATCAACGACCATAGGCTTATATCCCG
Organism: Primulina eburnea; assembly: GCF_022965805.1. Taxonomy (NCBI): domain Eukaryota; kingdom Viridiplantae; phylum Streptophyta; class Magnoliopsida; order Lamiales; family Gesneriaceae; genus Primulina; species Primulina eburnea. The sequence continues at coordinate 39,114 of NW_027331086.1, forward strand.
ACATAGTATCGATTTATATCGATGGGATATAGGTACAGAGACAGAGATACTATTTAGATATCAATCCAACAGAGAAAAGAGAAATACCATCATAAAGAAATACCATCGTTATTGTTATGTTATACTATGTTATTCATGTTTCAAGAGTTAGATGGTATTTAATGATTAAAAGCCATGTTTTACAGAGTATGATATGTAAAGATTGTTACGTAAGAGTCCCACTTGCTGAGTTTTATACTCATTTCAGTTATTTCATGTGATGCAGATAAGAGTGACGAGCCGGGACGTTGATTGGAGCCGGGGTCATATGCATACCAAAGATGGAGGAAGAAGATATTTTGATAGTATTTTAACATGATCAAAAATGATATTTTGTATTTTGTTTCAACGCTTTATTGATCATGTATATACTTTTGATTGTAAATGTTTTATGTCAAGAAATTTTCAAGAAATTTTAAATCCTTCCTCTCTTCAAGTAAATTTTTTTAATTTTCGTTGTGTTATTTTATAAAACTAGTCAGAGGTGTTACATTTTGTGGTATCAGAGCACCATTCTTCGGACCAATTCATATGACTTCGTCTACTTTCAACAGACCGGGTATGTCATCTTCTACATCTATTTATTGTTATGAGTTGATATGTATTTTGTGAGCACATTGTAGGAGTTAATGCCTCCTAGGAGGAAATCTTCAGAGGGTGAGGGTAGCTCCTCATCGAGAGTTGTCGACGAGTTCGGCAAGTTAATGAAAGAGCAAGCCAAGGTCCATAGTGAGCAAATTCAACAGTTGCTCCGTTTGCAAGGTACAGGCCAAGGTAGAGGCGAAGGGAGAGGCCAAGTGGCTCCAGCAGTTGGAACCGATGGGATATTTACTGCTTTCAAGAGAATGGTGTAAGGCTCGAGATTTATTAATCTTCATTGACGTGAGACTCGGAATATATGAGAATGCAGGACGTGCAATGAGGGGAGAAAGACATGAGAAATTAGAGTGTTGATAGACCGCACCCGCGCTTAGAACAGGAGTGCACCCGCGGTCATAAAATTCTGATTTTTGAAAGGCAGGCCGAAGCCACACCGCACCCGCGGTGTTAGGAGAGGCCGCACCCGCGGTCGATTTATTCGAAGCAAGACCGCACCCGCGGTGCGAGAAGGACCGCACCCGCGGTGGTGTGACCGCACCTGCGGTCTGATATGTACCGCACCCCGCTGTCGTCAATTTTGAAAAATGAAAAGCATGCCGAAGCTTGAGCGCACCCGCGGTGCTAGAGTGACCGCACCCGCGGTGCTGCATGCGAGAAATCCACCTTCGATTTTTATGATGACACATGGCATATATATATATAGAATAGCACCGAATCTTTATTGTTGAGTGCTCCAACAGATCATAAACGAGAGAGAAGGGAGTTCCAAGCTTTTATTTCAACTTCATCACTTGGGTTTGTAAGAATTATTCATCCCAACTTTAATCCAAGCATAGATTCTTGCTTCTCGTGACAAGGGCTATCAAAGGATGTAAGTTTCTTTAAATTCCAGCATGGTTTGAAGTTTTTGTGTTGGAGAAATTCTGATATGATGTATAATATGTGTTCTTGAGATTATGAGCATCGTATATTTGCAAACGGAATGATTATCGGGTATCATACGCTATTGCTATGAATTTTCAGCATATGTGTATAGGAATTTCTACAGATTTTGTGATGCTAATGAGTAGAATATATGGATTATGAATCAAAGATTATGATGTATTGATAAATGTTGAGATTTGGATTTGTTGGTACCACGAGAACACGCCGTTATGCTATCCAATTGTGTCAATACTGATTATAGATTATATATATGTCTTGATTGTGTTAGAGATTGAAAAATGTATATCAACATTGCCATTTCAGATTCGATATCAAGAATACGAGACTCAGACTTCTACGAACTACAAGAAAGGTATAATTCCTGTGATTGTAGGGAAGACTCGACTCGAATCAGATTTGATTAGAGTTTCCCAAGCAAATCACATACTAGATTTATTGTTTATGTTTTTGATATGTTTTGAATTGTTTATAGATTATATTGAAATCTCCTGATATGATAATGCTGTGTTTATAGATTTATATTCAAGCATTAAGATAGGAGAGTAATTGACAGAGTTGTCAAAACTAGACGTTCGGTGTATCGACGCATAAGAGCAGACTTCCTCCGATTGTAGACATTCGATACAGACACGACCGAAGTCTAGCAATAAGACGTACAGTTACCCCGATGGGTAGGGTAGGTAACAGACAGTGACGTCTTATTCACCCCGGGATCCCTAGAGTAGAGTCAAGACATGAGTTGATTTGCATTGCATGCTTATCTATGTTGGTTTCATAGACTATGGAACCTATGAGTTAGATCACATGCATGATATTGTGTTTTATGATTTTATTATGCATATGCATGTATACATGTTTTATACTGAGAGTTGTTCTAACCGGAGTTTCCGGCTGTTGTTATGTTGTATGTGTGCATAACAACAGGTGGGACAGGATCTGGGTCACGACAGAGATGAGTTCGAGATAGCGTGGTGACTACGGGCGCAGAAGATGACTAGTGGCTTTTATTAGATTTGGACTACTTGTATTTTTGTATTTTGTATTAAACACTAGTTTGGAGTGATGTATTAGAACAAGACACGTTTATTATGTTTGAACATTATGTCTGTTGTAAATTAATAGAGAAAGATTATGCTTAGTATTAACATTTGATTTAATGTTAAAAAGCGAAAATTTGACCCACATTTTCTCACTAGATCCATTTATTCCCAGACAAAATTGAGTTAGAGCCCGGGTCCCCACAACAGGTGGTATCAGAGCAGTAGGTTCTGTAGACTGAGATAGAATAGAATGAGCTGGGGTAGATCGAGTCATCTTCCTTGCTTTTGATGTGCTAGAATGATTTATTGCTTTCCATTTTATGTGTTGTTGTATTATCTGATTTGATTTACAGCATATAATTGTCAAGCCTGGATCAGAACTGATTCTCGATCAGAGGTATATGATCAGAGGAGGGCTGAGACAGATGGTATAGACTGTATACTAATCTGTTTGATTATCAGATATGCCGCCTAGAAGAGTACAACAGCCAGCTGCCGGACAAGTTCCAGAACATGGGAGTACGTCAGGTACTCAGATGGACGTGACCGCTACACCAATGGAGACTCTGTTGAAGTGGTTTCAGTCGTTCTGACCCCCGACGTTGAAAGGCACTGAGAATGCAGCAGATTGCGAGAGCTGGCTGGATGACATAGAGATGCTGTTCGAATCACTTGCCTACTCAGATGAACGTCGAGTGAAACTGATCGGCCATCAATTGCAAGAAGCGGCCAAGAGTTGGTGGCTAACGGCGAAACGAGCCCTAGAACATCGAGGTATTGACATTACTTGGAAAGTTTTTAAAGATGAATTTTATCAACGTTTCTTTCCAGTATCATACCGAAAAGACAAAGGGGCGGAGTTCGCTAATTTAAGACAGGGGCAATGGAACATCGAGGAGTATGTTGCCAAATTCTCTTACCTTGCTTCGAGTTGCACCACATGTAGCAGGGAATGACGAGGCAGTTGCTGATCAGTTCATAAACGGTTTAGAATCCGGAAATCTTTACTCTAGTGAATACGGGGCGACCTAATACCTTTTCTGAGGCGCTGAACCTGAGCAAAGGGAGCAGAGGCTAGTTTGATCAGACAGAGAGGAGCTTCCTATAGTGTTTTGGGTCAGAGACCGACGCCACCGTCCGCCGTACAGTTTCCACCACCTCCTTCTCGATATGATAGTGGAAGCAGTAGTGGCAAGAAAGAGTTTTTGAAGGCTAAGGAAAAGCAGTTTAAGAGAGCTGGGAGCAGTTCGTCGAGCTCCTGCCGATTCCGACAGAGAGGTCAGGGTCAGAGTTCAGAGTACAGTGGTGTTTATTGCAGTGCGTGTGGAGGTAGGCATGCCACGGAGCAGTGCCAGGGAGTGATGGGCATATGTAACTATTGCAGACAGCCGGGACACTTCGCCAGAGTTTGTCCCCAAAAAGGTGGCCAGAGATTTCAGAGTGCAGGGTCATCAGCTTCAGTAGCTCAGCTCGAGAGGCAAGCTTCGTCCGTCCACTCCTTCCAGCCCATGCCTACACAGTCCCAGCCTAGAGCCAGAGGTGGCCAGACAGGGAGCCAACCTCCCCGACAACAGGCTCAGGTGTTTGCATTGACAGAGGAGCAGACACAAGATGCGCCAGATGACGTGATTGCAGGTAACTGTTTTCTTTGTGGTTATCCTGCATATGTATTAATAGATACAGGTGCATCACATACATTCATATCAGAACTTTTGCATTGACACATGCATTGCCTGTCGAGTTAATGTCTACTATAGTATCTATTTCTTCTCCGTTGGGAAGTGGTCTTATATCTGTGACTTCAGTTAGACACTGTATACTACAGTTTGAGGGGCATGAAATTGATTTGGAGTGTGTTGTACTTGGTTTATCTGATTTTGATTGCATCGTCGGAGTTGACATGTTGACTAAGTACAGAGCTACCGTAGACTGTTTCCACAAGATTGTCAGATTCAGACCTAAGATGACAGAGGAGTGGAAATTCTATGGTAAGGGTTCCAGATCTCGGATTCCCTTGATATCTGCTCTGACTATGAGTAGATTGTTGCAGAAAGGAGCAGAAGGGTTCCTTGTCTATTCTGTAGACCTTCAGAAATCAAGCCCGGCATTGGCAGATTTGCCAGTAGTACGAGAATTTGCAGATGTGTTTCCGGATGAGATTCCAGGGTTACCTCCAGCTCGAGAGGTAGATTTTAGCATTGATTTTATTCCAGGTACCGTTCCTATTTCGAGAGCTCCTTATCGAATGGCACCGATAGAGTTCAAAGAGTTGAAAGCACAGTTAGAAGATCTCCTGGCCAAGGGATACATTAGACCGAGTGTGTCTCCTTGGGGTGCTCCGGTGCTATTTGTACGGAAGAAAGACGGCTCTATGAGATTGTGTATAGATTACAGGCAACTGAACAAGGCAACGATAAAGAACAAATATCCTTTGCCTAGAATAGACGACTTATTTAATCAGTTGCAGGGATCATCTATCTATTCCAAGATTGACTTGCGATCGGGATATCATCAACTCAGAGTTCGAGATGTTGATATACCGAAGACAACATTCCGAACCAGGTATGGACATTATGAGTTTGTTGTCATGCCTTTTGGTTTAACGAATGCACCGGCGGTGTTTATGAGTTTGATGAACCGCATCTTTCTGAGGTACTTGGATGAGTTTGTGATTGTGTTTATTGATGATATTTTTGTGTACTCTAAGAATTTGAATGAGCATGCCAATCATTTGAGAATTGTGTTGCAAACACTGAGAAATGAAAGATTATATGCTAAACTGTCCAAGTGTGAGTTTTGGCTAAGACAGGTTGTCTTCTTGGGTCATATCATATCTGGAGATGGTATTTCTATGGATCCGAGTAAAGTTGAAGCTGTGATCAGTTGGCCGAGACCGACTTCTGTGCCAGAGATATGTAGTTTCATGGGTCTAGCAGGGTACTATAGAAGATTTATCAAAGATTTCTCCAGTATTGCGAAGCCTATTACCCAGTTGACACAGAAGAATACGCCATTTGTGTGGTCTGAAGATTGTGAGTCTAGCTTTCTAGAGTTGAAGAAGAGGCTGACCAGTGCACCTGTCTTTATGATTCCTTCAGGTACGGGTGAGTTCGTTGTATATTGTGATGCATCTCACAGAGGGCTGGGATGTATTCTTATGCAGCGAGGACACGTGATAGCATATGCCTCTAGATGGCACCGTTTGAAGCTTTGTATGGCAAGAAGTGCAGATCTCCGTTGTACTGGGATGATGTATCTGAGGTACCAGAACTTGGGCCTGATATGATACGTGAAATGATTGAGAAGGTGAAGATCATTCAGAAAAGAATGAAGACGGCACAAGATAGGCAAGCGAAATACGCCAATATCAGACGTAGATCGTTGGTATTTGAAGCAGGAGACAGAGTGTTTCTAAGATTTCTCCTTTCAGAGGTGTTGTCAGATTTGGCAAGCGTGGAAAGTTGTCTCCAGATACATCGGTCCTTACGAGATTCTTGAGAAGATTTGCGATCGAGCATACCGACTTGCTCTTCCTCCTTCTTTATCCGGGATACATGACGTCTTTCATGTATCGATGCTGCGTAGATATATGCCAGATACCTCTCATGTCATTCACCCTGACGAAGCTGAGCTTGATCAGACGTTGAGTTACGTTGAACAACCGATATAGATTCTTGATCGAAAAGAAAAGAAGCTCAGAACGAAGACTATACCGCTAGTGAAAGTCCAATGGAGTTGACATGGCATCGAAGAAGCGACTTGGGAGACAGAAGCAGATATGAGACAGAAACATCCCGAGTTATTTTCATGATGTAAGTAATTCTTCAGTCTTGATTATATACTTTTCATGTATGCTTCGATAGATTGCCTGTGATTTCGAGGACGAAATCATTTCTTAGAGAGGGAGAAATGTAAGGCTCGAGATTTATTAATCTTCATTGACGTGAGACTCGGAATATATGAGAATGCATGACGTGCAATGAGGGGAGAAAAACATGAGAAATTAGAGTGTTGATAGACCGCACCCGTGCTTAGAACAGGAGTGCACCCGCGGTCATAAAATTCTGATTTTTGAAAGGCAGGCCGAAGCCACACCGCACCCGCGGTGTTAGGAGACGCCACACCCGCAGTCGATGTCCAGTAGGGTAGGAAATTTTATTCGAAGCAAGACCGCACCCGCGGTGCGAGAAGGACCGCACCCGCGGTGGTGTGACCGCACATGCGGTCTGATATGTACCGCACCCGCAGTCGTCAATTTTGAAAAATGAAAAGCATGCCGAAGCTTGAGCACACCGCGGTGCTAGAGTGACCGCACCCGCGGTGTTGCATGCGAGAAATCCACCTTCGATTTTTATGATGACACATGGCATATATATATATATATATATATAGAATAGCACCGAATCTTTATTTTTGAGTGCTCCAACAGATCAGAAACGAGAGAGAAGGGAGTTCCAAGCTTTTATTTCAACTTCATCACTTGGGTTTGTAAGAATTATTCATCCAAACTTTAATCCAAGCATAGATTCTTGCTTCTCGTGACAAGGGCTATCAAAGGATGTAAGTTTCTTTAAATTCCAGCATGGTTTGAAGTTTTGGTGTTGGAGAAATTCTGATATGATGTATAATATGTGTTCTTGAGATTATGAGCATCGTATATTTGCAAACGGAATGATTATCGGGTATCATACGCTATTGCTATGAATTTTCAGCATATGTGTATAGGAATTTCTACAGATTTTGTGATGCTAATGAGTAGAATATATGGATTTTGAATCAAATATTATGATGTATTGATAAATGTTGAGATTTGGATTGGTTGGTACCGCAAGAACACGCCGTTATGCTATCCAATTGTGTCAAGACTTGTGGGGACCCGGACGCTAATCATCTTCTTAATCATCGTTGGGATTTAATTATCAGTTCTGATAAACAGGGTCTAAAAATTTTTCTTTTTAAAATGTAAATGCGGAAGGTAATGGAATCTAAATAATATACATCTCTGTATAACAACTACAATTCAGTAGAAAAGTACAATACTGTACAACCTCAGTCTAAGGTTTAGTTACTAAGTACAAGTAATAAAACAAGTCTACAGTAAGTCCGGAATCACCACGCTATCTAGTCCAGCCTCTTTCTCATCTTGACCCTGATCCAGCCCCACCTGTTGTCATGCACACATACAAAACAAGACAACAGCCGGATAACTCCGGTGAGCTTCTGACAATATCTGTTCTTTCTGATTCGAACTATTTGATATACACAAATCAGTCAATAATATAAATTAAAGAGGAAATACTTACCTGATATTCGGCTCTGACTATCAATATCAAGCTTTGCTGTACAATTCTGACACATTCTGAGATCACAAGATAATCAATCTCATACCAAACACAGAATCACATATCTGTTACTCTGTTCTGATTATTACAATCAAGTTCTGAACATTCTGATCATATTCTGAACAGCTGTACCTCTCGAAAATAACTCTGCTACAATTGAACTGTATATATTCTCAACGGTTCACAACAATCTGTAGCATATACGGATTCAAAACAACAGTAATATCAAATTAGAAACGAAATATCAATATCCTATACAGATCTAGTGAATTCAATGAACTCATAAAACAAGGATTTCTGATAAATATCTTCATGTCATTCTGATCAACTGGTATAACTCATCTGCCAAATCAAATATGCTCCCAAAACAATATAAGATGTCTCAAATACTGATTTAGAACAATATCAATACTCAAGCAGATATAAAACAATAGTTGAACAAAATAATCTGTCAAATCAGACAAAATATATCTCTGACAATTCTGACATTTCTGAACTTTCTGGTCTTTCTGATATCGGTATCTTATCAGTCACTGATCGAAATCTCAACGGTATCGAAATCAATCTTTGTACTAACTTCAGATAACGCATACTCTGAATACAATCTGTTTCAAGCAGGATTCTTATCTGAACAATTTCTGTATACAATCATTACAATTCTCAGAATATTCAATACAATCTTCAAATATTCTATTCAGTCAATCAGATGCTGCAAATATATCAAAATTTCATAGATATAATGAGCATAGAATTCAACAGAATATCTCTGAATATACTGACACGTGCCAAAGAGTATCACAAAATCAGATGTACTCTTGGTCAGTACTCTTCTACTGATCTTTCAATTTATTCTGTATCATTCAGACATTTAATATCATTCTGTACTGAATTCTAACATACAATCAATGTCTGATCTCAATTCAATTCTGAACTCTATCCTTCTAATATAATACACAAATCCGAAATCTTATCTGGCTAATGTCTGCCAACTCATACATCATTGACATATCTGTCAATGTTAAGCTCGATTTCAGTAGGTCTACTGAATACATAGGGATGCAATCTGCTCCTTTATGTATTAATCGAGTCATATACAATACAGATCAGTCATCTCTGATATGACTCTTACCATTTCTGGAAAATTCTACAATATGTCTATACTTGTTCAGCATATACATATCAATAATGCGTTCAAATCAGGAACACAAGTACATCAAAAGCTATTTCTATTTCATTCTCATCTTACTGTCGTATACAATATATACAGAAATCTCTGATATCAACATTTCCTCAACAAGCTAGGACATCAATACTACAGTACATACAAACCCAACAGATACAGCATATCTCCATGCAACTCAGTCAAAGATATTCTTAACAATTGCGTTAGTATATATCAATGCATATGCAATAGAATCATAAAGAATAGTACCTGTTGTAAATTCAGGATTTGTGTTTTCAATTGAACTCTGTTCCCTACAATCTTCGGGAACGCTTCTGGGGACAGACTTTAGCAAAGTGCCCCAGCTGTCCACAAATATTGCATCTACCAGTCACTCCCTGGCATTGCTCGGTGGGATGTCTCCCTCCGCAAGTCCTGCAATATACTCCAGTATAACTCGAGCTAGAACCACTGGAGCTAGAGGAACCACTTCCCAACTTCTTGAATGACTTCTTTCGAGCTTTCAGCAAATCTTGCTTCCCACTCGTACTGTCGTGATCATATCGAAGAGGGGATTGCTGTGTCTGAAGTGGCTTCACACACAACCTTGTCAATTGTCTAATCAGACTCATCTCCGCTCTCTTTGCTCTACTCAAGATATCAGCAAAATGATAAGGTCGTTGCAAATTCATAAATGCAACTACCTCCGAATTCAACCCTCTGATGAACTGATTCACTACAGCTTCATCATTTCCAGCTATCTGAGGAGCAAAATGCAGTAGAGTAGAGAATTTAGCGGTATATTCATCAATATTCAACTGACCTTGGCTCAAATTCTCAAACTCTGCTTTCTTGTCCTCTCGGTACGAGACTGAGAAAAATCTTTGATAGAATTCAGTCTTAAAGACTTTCCACGTGATCACAGTACCACGTTGTGCTAATACTCCTTTGATTGTAATCCAACAACTCCTGGCAGCCTCTCGTAACTGGAGGAATACCAATTTAACTATCTGTTCATCTGTGCAATCGAGTAAATCAAATAGTATTTCTATATCATCAACCTAGTTCTGACAATCTTCGGATGTCTCACTTCCACTCAGAATCGGCGGCTGGAATAACTGCAATTCTGCCAACTTTACTTCCATCTGAGTTTCTGATGCATCTATTGAAAGCGGATCGGTTACGGTGGCCGGAAGCGCAACGGAAGTCAAAAATTTAACATTTTAAGCTAGAAATTTCGGCCACCATGGTTTTTGTACAATATTTACAAAACAACATCAAACATAGGATGTTTAGAGATTTACCTATCAACCTCTCAAGGTTGATGAATGGCACCAACTTTGTTGTAAACAACAAAGCTCTTCTTTGGTAGGCAAATCTACAAGCTCCTCCTTCTTTCCTTCAAGAAATAAGGCCCACCACTAGCAAGGCAAACCCCCTCAAGTTTTGTACTAGAAAAACTTAAGGATTTTTCAAAGAGAAGATTTTATTCTCCAAGAAAATGAAGAACAAAAATGGAAGAAAAATGGGAGAGAAAAACCCTCAAGAATTCGGCCAAGTGAGGTGTTGGGAGAGTGTGGGAGACTAGCCTTGGTTGTTGAAAAAGTTGTCTCTCAAAAGTTGCATCCTTTTTGAATTTTTTAATAAAAAGTAATCCACACCTCCTCACCTCCCAAGCATGCAAACCCTAGCATGTCTTACATATATTATATGGTTTCTAACACATTAAAAAAACCATGGACTAAATTTTTAATTATCTCAAACACTTTTGAGATTAATTAAATACTACTTGAATTTATTCAAGTCCCACTAGTTAAATAATTATTTTAATTGAGCTCTACAAGACTCAATATAATTTAATTAATTCAACACTTGAATTATTTAATTATTTAGACTCTACTAGGTCCACTAGTGTTTAATTAATTCAACACTTGAATTAATTTAATTTAGTCCTCAATAATGTTTATGAAAATCACAATTTTCAACTACATTATTTACTTGGCCAAATTTTAATCTAGGAACACTTCCATAAATTAAAATTTATATTTCTCTCATAGAAGTCATACTTCTATTTTTCTTTACGCTTATAAACACATTTATAAGCCGTTCAACACATTGAACTATTTTACTTCTCATCGGGATTTACAAAGCTAATACTTGTGTGGCCCTCAATGGTTCATTGATACAACTAGCCGTGGGTTCACATCTCTATGTGATTCGGACTAAACATGTCCTTATTCGAGCATACCCCAATTGCTCCATTCTTACTTATCAACTCCTTGATAGTAAGAACGTCAGAACTCAAGTCTGATAGTACCCAACCAATCACGTTAAACGCCTAGCAGCATCGCTTACGTGATTCCCTAGGTATCACATGATAGTGCCTGCAAGAACCATTCAATTATGGTTAGCGTACAGTACGGTCCCTTCAACTCATATATCCCGACCGATTCGACAACTATTGGTTTATCGAGAGTTGTCAATGAATCGATACTATGTGTCATGTTGTGGTTGCATCGATGGTGTAATCTATGAAACCCCTTTCATAATTACCACCATACTCTGATCAGAGATTTCAACCCACACATACATGAAAAACACATAGGATATCCATACCCGTAGGTAAGCGGTGAATCCCCGGCTACAATGCATCGACTCCTATATGTTTCGCCGTAACACCCAATCTTGCCACCTGATGACCCCATAAGAGTCGGTAAACAAGTCAAAGTGAAACGCTAGCACATAGAGTCTCAATGTTGTCCCGGGTCATAAGGACTAATGGTGTACAACCATAAACTAGGACTTTTCCACTCGATAAGTGAAAACCACTTGGAAAGTCCTTTATAGAGGGTTGTTCAGTGCACTCTACCAGGAGCACCTATCTGCATGCTCGGACATCACAATGTCCCCTACCAATGAAACGTGGTACTCACATCGCAGATACTAGTCTCTAACTCGAGCGGCCTTTATCCTTCTTAGTGGCGGCTGAATCGACTAGGAACGGTTTAGAATATACAGTATTCCAAATATGAGTTTCATGATACTCATCATATGAGCATCTCATATTCTTTCTACTATTTGTATATTCAAGGACTTTATCTATGCAACTAGCATGGGTATAAAGATAAAGATGCGCCAAATTAATAAATTCAAATATTATTAAAATAAAGATCGTTTATACAAAGAGTTTCATCGTGAACAGTCGGTCAACACTTGGCTCGACGTGCACCTACTCTAACATCTATCTGTTCAGACGAAGTACTATCCCTCTTTGGAATTCTCCGAGGCGGTATATCTGAATATCAAACAAATGAGTGTACAATCTATATAATCTGTCTCAGCCCTCCTCTGATCATATACCTCTGATTCAGACTCGGTTCTGATTCAGTCTTGATAATTACATGCTGTAGTCAACTCAGATAACAAACAACATGTAATAGAAACAACATGTAATAGGGAAAAACAATAAATCATGCTAGCACACATCATGCAAATCAACATTGACATAAATCTCATGCTAGCAATCACATGCAAGGAAGACAATTCAATTTACCCCGCTCATTCTCTTCTATCTCAGTCAAAGAATCTATCAGCTCTGACTATCTCAATCTAAAGGATCCATCGCTCTAATAATCTAAGTCTAAAGTAACTATCAGCTCTGATACCACCTGTTGTGGGGACCCGGACGCTAATCATCTTCTTAATCATCGTTGGGATTTAATTATCAGTTCTGATAAACAAGGTCTAAAAATTTTTCTTTTTAAATGTAAATGCGGAAGGTAATGGAATCTAAATAATATACATCTCTGTATAACAACTACAATTCAGTAGAAAAGTACAATACTGTACAACCTCAGTCTAAGGTTTAGTTAATAAGTTCAAGTAATAAAACAAGTCTACAGTAAGTCCGGAATCACCACGCTATCTAGTCCAGCCTCTTTCTCATCTTGACCCTGATCCAGCCCTACCTGTTGTCATGCACACATACAAAACAAGACAACAGCCGGATAACTCCGGTGAGAATAAATCCCAGTATAAAACATGGTAAGCATGTATATAAACAATCTAAATCATCTGCTCAAAATAAGCATGCAACTCAATTCAGATAAACATGCAATCTATATCAAATCATATAAACACAGACTATCATGTCTGAAAGCACTAAACATGGGTTTCATAATCTATGAAACCACATTTCTAAACACATGCAGTTTTAGTCAAATCATATCTAGACTCGACTCAACTATAACTCTAGGGATCCCGGTGTGAATAAGACGTCAATGGCTGTCACCTACCCTCCCACTCGGGGTGACTGTACGTTTTATTCCTAGACTTCAGTCTGAGCTGTATCAACGACTGCAATAGGAGTCAGGGCTGCTACTAAGCTGAGATACACCGAACATCTAGATAGCTGACAATGGCTGTCAACGACTCTCCTTTCTCAATGCAATGCATAATCATCTCAACATATAAATACATCATACTCAAATCAGAATATAAAGGTAATCTAGTATGTGATTTTATTGGGAAACTCAAATAAGATCTTATTTGAGTTATATCTTCCCGTATATCACATGAATTATACCTTTGTCGTCCCTGTCTGACGAAGACGAAGTCTGGTATTCAACTCTGTCCATATCAAATCTGAAATGACAATATCGAATACGCTGTATCAGTGAATAACTCAATACACAATCTGTTCTGATCAATACTCAAATCAGTACATAATCTAATCAATATCTGAACAAGATACAATCTAATTCATGTCATCGACATTACAATACAATCTGAATAATTACTGAGACTGATCAATCTCAATCAATACTGAATCTGATCAATTTAAATCAACTGATGTTTCGACGGCATAACAATACAATCTTAATAACCCCGTCAATCTGAACATCACAAATAGAATACTGGAACTCATAATCTGTGTCAATACAATTCATAATCTCTGAATACTAACACAATTCTGATATAGAATCGCAATCAATATCTTTCAAAATCATAACAATTAAAGAAACGGTCTGTTCTTTAATCTGACTTCAATTCTATTACGGTAGTAGAAACACCATATCTGAATCATATTCGGTTCTAGCAACATCATATGTTCAAAACATCTCAAAACGTAACAAAACTTACGTCCTTGTGTAGCTCGTGTCAAAAGGAGCTCAGAACTGAAGTCGGATTTGAATTCTGACGGACGGATTTCTCACAAAAGGCGTAAGGATTTTTCTCTCCAAAACCTCGACCCTTTTCTGAATTCTCGTGCCTGCTGTTTCATCTGAATGAAGAGAAGGACACCTAAATCTATCATGCATGAAAAGAGAAACGTGGCTTATTTTTCATGCAACACGCATGACCGCGGGTGCGGTAATGTCAGGAGCGCGGGTGCGCTCATGCTTCGGCATTATCTTCATTTTCTGAATTTTGACGACCGCGGGTGCGCTACGTACAAGACCGCGGGTGCGGTCTTGTTCTTACCGCGGGTGCGGTGTTGCTTCGAATAAATTTGCCAACTTCTGTCCATGCACCGCGGGTGCGGTGTGGCTTCGGCCTCACTTTCAAAATTTCATAATTGCATGACCGCGGGTGCACTCCTGTTCTGGGCGCGGTTGCGGTCTTGCAAGCCCCATTTTCTCACGTCTTTTCTTCCCTCATTGCATGTCATACATTCTCATATCTTCCGAGTCTCACGTTAATGAAGACTAATAATCTTGGTTTATCAATTCTATACTTCTTGGGCATTACAAGACTGATTATAGATTATATATATGTCTTGATTGAGTTAGAGATTGAAAAATGTATATCAACATTGCCATTTCAAATTCGATATCAAGAATACGAGACTCAGACTTCTACGAACTACAAGAAAGGTGTTGGAAACTTAATTCCGGCGTTTGACAAAAGACTCAACTGAATTCAGCAACTAAAAGCTACCAACTGATCGACTTAACTGAACCTAGCTTAACTGATATTTCAGCAGATATTCTCGCCAGTTCATTCTCGCCAACTGATTTGTTATCAGCTGATCTTTCAGCTGTACACGTCATAAAGTGAAAACGACAACCGACAAATAGTACAGTCTTCTGCGAACTGGTAGTGGATCGCCGCATTTCAGAAGTTGCATTGTACGATCTATCAGGGAATATTGACGTGGCAAACAACGGCTGTTATTCAAATAAATGTTACCGTTGACAGAAGCCTATAAATAGTAGAAGAGAGCAGCTGAAGAACTACCGATTCTGAACTACTCATTTTACTTCCTGTTACTCTGCGAAAATATTCTCTCAACTTCGTCAAATCAAAGCTCAAGCTTATCAGTTTTATCAGTAGCATTCAGGCTACGTTTTGAGCTAGAAAAAGCACTTTGTAATCTTTGATAAATTGTACAAGTTGTGCT
Organism: Primulina eburnea; assembly: GCF_022965805.1. Taxonomy (NCBI): domain Eukaryota; kingdom Viridiplantae; phylum Streptophyta; class Magnoliopsida; order Lamiales; family Gesneriaceae; genus Primulina; species Primulina eburnea. Next base: position 54,645 of record NW_027331086.1, read on the forward strand.
AAGATCAGTTGTGATCTGTAAAAGAGTTGTTAACTAAGAGTTTCAGTTTTGGCAATAGATAAGTCCAAACTGAAGTGGGTCAGTACACATTATTGTATTTGATCAAAGTCTTTTAGTGAATATCCTATTTTTGTGATAGAAGGGGTGACGTAGGAGTTATTCAAGTCTCCGAACATCCAGAAACATTTCCTGTGTTATTTACTTTCAGTTATTCATTCTATCTTTCAGTCAGTTAGTTTTCCGCAACTGTTTTATTCAGTTTAACTGATTGTTATCGACCGACGAGATACTTGAGTCAAAATTTGTAACAAAACTGTACCCAACCTTTCGAAGAAGTTTTAATCTAGCAAGTGTTTATTCAACCCCCCCCTTCTAAACACTTTCACGTTGACTTAACCGATCTTATCAAGTGGTATCAGAGCCAAGTTTATCTTGTCGTAGAACATATTCTCTCAACTGATTCAGTATGTCTTCTTTCCACAAAATTCCTATGTTTTCCAGGGAAGACTTTGATGACTGGAAAATCAGAATGCAGGCTCATTTAGCTGCACAAGATGATGATATGTGGTACGTCATAACTGACGGGCCAATGAAAATTTTGAAAGCAAACACAGCAGTTGCCATCACCGAAGGGGCACCTCATAGAATTGAAAAACCCAGAGATGAGTGGACTGCTGAAGATAAAAGAAAAGCAAACCTTGACAATGTAGCCAAGGACATACTGTATAAAACACTGGACAAGATAACGTTCAGTAAGATCAAGATGTGCAAGACAGGAAAAGAGATATGGGAAAAGCTGATTCAGTTATGCGAGGGAAATGAGCAAACAAAGGAAAACAAACTTTCTGTTGCTGTACAGAAGTTTGACAACATCAAAATGAAAGCTGGAGAATCAATGCTTGAATATGATGAAAGAACCAGTGGAATCATAAATGAACTAAATGCACTTGGAAAAGTGTATACAAATAAAGAAGTGGCTCTCAAGATTATCAGAGGACTTCCCAGGGAATGGGATGTCAAGACAATGGCCATGAGGGAATCAAAAGACTTGAACAAAGTTGAAATTCATGATTTGTTTGCTGATCTGAAAGCTTATGAGTTTGAGTTACAAACTCGAGGAGAAGCAGAACCATCAACACCTTCATCAACTACTGCTCTAACTGCTATAAGAACAGAACCAACTGGTTCAGTTGAAAAAGCTGCAGATCAATTGAGCAATGATGCTATGTCATTGTTTATCAGAAAGTTTGGTAGATTCATGAGGAAGAATCAGGGAAATTTTCAGAAGAGCTACCAAAGAAATAACTCCAGAGAAGATTCAAACGCTTGCTATAACTGTGGAAAGCCAGGACATTTCATTGCTGACTGCCCAAAACCAAAGAAGGACAGTCAAGTCTCAACTGAACGGAAAAAGAAATCATATGAGCACAAAAGGAGACCTAAGGATGAAAGGAAAACCTATAAAAAGAAGCATGAAGTGCTAGTAGCTGAAGAAAGCAAAGCTAAATGGGCAGAGACTGACAGTGATGAGTCAGAAGCTGAAACTTCATACAGTTCTAGTGAAGAAGAGGAAGAAGTCAAGTGTCTGATGGCTGATAAGACAGAAGATCAATCAGACAATCAGCAGGTATTCGACTTTAGCTCAACTGATTTCACTAGAGAAGAGCTTATTTCGACTCTTCATGACATGGTCAGCGAGTATCAAAAGCTTGCTCTATCATTTGATAAAGCCAGAGCAAAGCAAGATGATCCCTTGGACAACAATACTAAAACTGATCAGTCAGTTGATATGTTGAGTCTAAAAAGGGAAATTGCTGAGCTCAATGCTGAAAAGAGCAGGAATCAATTGTTGATTCAAAAATTGATGCTTGAAAATGCAAAGCACAACGAGCTCATTCAGGCTTGGAATAAATCTTCAGCAGCTCTAACTGATATTCAGAATTCGCAAAAATCAGTTGCTGACAAGACTGGACTAGGGTTCAGTAGTCAAAGTGAGATGTCTTCCAATGATACTCAGCCACAACTGAATATGGACAAAGGAAAATTCATTCGCTTTGTCAAATCAGTCGTGGAACAAGAACAGCTTGAACCAAGTAAACTGATTGAACCGCCCTTTGAGAACAAGAACAAGGCAAATAGATATGGTATTGGATATAGTCCAAAAATTTCAACTGACTTTCGTGGTCAAACATCGAAAAGAATTTCAAAACGATTTTCAAATGAATACTCCAACTACTATAACTGTAAGCCTGTTCAGAAACGATATCGGTCGAACAATCAGTTGGGAAAGGCAAAATCACATATTGATTCACCTATGCATCACACACAAAGCACACACAAAACGAGAAAGACCATATGGAATACAGCAACTGGACGGTCAGTCAGACTGATCCAAGTTTGGATTCCTAAAGGACTAATCAACTTTGGACCCAAATAAACAAAGGGTACCACAATCTTATTTTGTATGTGAATGCAGGTAACAGGTACAACTGAAGATTCAGTTTGGTATCTGGACAGTGGATGCTCAAGACACATGACAGGTGATTCAAAACTGCTATCCAAACTGATCAAATACGATGGTCCAAAGATTAGTTTTGGAGACAACTCGAAAGGTACAACTGTGGGTAAGGGTAAGCTTATCCATGGTAATTTTATCATTAATAATGTTTTATTAGTTGAAAATCTCAAGTATAATCTGATAAGCATCAGTCAGTTATGCGATAATGGATTTTCAGTTCAATTTGACAAACTTATTTGCTCAGTCAAAAACTCAACTGATGAGGTCATTCTAACTGGCAAAAGATGTGGAAACACATACAAAGTCAGCTGGAATGATCAACCTTATGCACCAGTATGTCTTATTGCCTCAAAATCTTCGAAAAACTGGTTATGGCATAAGAGGTTAAACCACTTGAATTTCAAATCTATTGCATATTTGAGTAAACATGATCTTGTGACTGGGCTGCCCAAAATGGATTTTACAAAAGACAAAATTTGCTCAGCATGTCAGTTTGGCAAACAAATAAAATCTTCTTTTAAGAACAAGGGTCGTAAATCTTCTTCCCGATGCTTAGAACTATTACATATGGATCTCTTTGGTCCAATACCGGTGATGAGCTTAGGGGGAATGAAATACACCTTGGTGGTTGTAGATGATTTTTCTAGATTCACTTGGGTCATTTTTCTCAAGACCAAAGACCAAACTGCTGCTCAACTGATCAAGCTTTTCAAAAGATTATCAAATGAAAAATCAGTTGGAATTGACAGAATCAGATCCGATCGAGGAACTGAATTTATCAATAAAATTCTTTCAAACTATTTAGAGAATACTGGAATCAAACATGAGCTCTCAGCAGCAAGAACTCCTCAGCAAAATGGTGTAGCTGAAAGGAGAAATCGAACACTTAAGGAAGCTGCTAGAACAATGCTTGCTGATTCTAGTATCTCTCAAAGTTTTTGGGCAGAAGCAGTGAACACTGCGTGTTACACTCAAAACAGATCAATGATTAATAAGAATCATTTGAAAACAGCGTATGAGATCTGGCATGGAAGAAAAAGTGTGGTTTCTTACTTTAAAATATTCGGCTGCAGATGTTTTATACTCGACAATGGTAAAACTCATTTAAAAGCTTTTGATGCTAAATCTGCAGAAGGAATATTTCTTGGTTATTCATCAGTAAGTAAAGCTTACAGAGTCTTCAACAAAAACACTTTAAATGTTGAAGAATCTATTCATGTTGTTTTTGATGAAACTGTACTAACTGATAAGCCAACTGATACAGTTGAGCTAGCTGACAGATTTACAGATATCAGTTTGGAGGATGATGATGAAGAAGATACTCATATTAATCAAAGCAATCTCCAAACACCTGAACCTGAGATATTAGATCAGGCTGTTGAATTGGAAGCTAATCAGTTAGTAGAACAAACAAATGAGATTCAGTTGCCAACTGAAACAGCTCCAACTGAAACTGAAACCAATCAGTTACCTACTGAAGCAGTTACCAATTTGGAATCAACAAATGCTGAACTCAGATGGAAGAAATCACATCCTCCAGAATTGGTGATAGGTAATCCATCTGATCCGGTAAGAACGAGAAATCAAATGCATAACTTATTCATTCATTCAGCTTTTGTATCTCAACTGGAACCAAAGAAAACTGATGAAGCTCTTGCTGATCCTAACTGGATAAATGCTATGCAAGAAGAGCTAAATCAGTTTATCCATAATAATGTCTGGAACTTAGTTCCAAGACCAATTTCCAAAACTGTTATAGGTACAAAATGGGTAAACAGGAACAAACTGAACGAGGATGGTTCAGTTGTGCGCAACAAAGCAAGGCTAGTTGCACAAGGATACAGGCAGGAAGAAGGAATTGATTATGATGAAACATATGCACCAGTTGCAAGACTGGAAGCAATAAGAATATTCCTGGCCTATGCATCATTCAAAAATTTCAAAGTGTACCAGATGGATGTTAAAAGCGCATTTCTGAATGGACAGTTGCAGGAAGAAGTCTTTGTTGAACAACCTTCAGGTTTTGTTAATCATCACCTTCCTGATCATGTCTATCATTTGAACAAAGCCTTATATGGTCTTAAACAAGCTCCAAGAGCTTGGTAAGAAACTCTTTCAAAATTTCTAACTGATCATGATTTTTCTGTTGGATCAGTTGATAAGACGTTGTTCAAATTTTCTAAGAATGATCATATCTTACTTGTTCAAATTTATGTTGATGATATCATATTTGGGTCAACTAACCCCAAATTATGTGAGAAATTTGCTAAGTTGATGCAGGAAAAATTCGAAATGAGCATGATGGGTGAACTGACATTCTTTCTTGGATTACAAGTGAAACAATTGGATTCAGGCACCTTCATCAGTCAAACAAAATATACAAAAGAATTACTAAAGAAATTTGGCATGGAATCGTGTTCAGCTGCAAGCACTCCCATGAGCTCATCAGTTAAACTAGACACTGATCAAGGGGGAATATCAGTTGAGACGACGCTTTACAGAGGTTTAATAGGTTCATTATTGTATCTAACTGCTAGTCGTCCTGATATTGTGTTTGCTGTCTGTATGTGTGCTAGATTTCAGGCAAATCCTAAGCAATCCCATTTTGCTGCTGCCAAACATATTTTGAAATATCTTAAAGGCACACAAAATGTTGGGTTATGGTATTCTAAAGACTCATCTTTCAATTTAGTTGGTTATTCAGATGCAGACTATGCAGGATGTAAACTTGATCGAAAAAGTACAAGTGGATCATGTCAGTTTCTAGGAGACCGACTGATTTCTTGGTTCAGCAAAAAGCAAACATCCATAGCAACTTCCACAACTGAAGCAGAATATCTTGCTGCTGGAAGCTGTTGTGCCCAACTGCTCTGGATTCAGCAACAACTGAGAGATTATGGAGTTGATGCTAAAGAATCACCTATATTTTGTGACAACACAAGCACAATTGCTATAACCTACAATCCAGTTCTTCACTCTCGAACCAAATACATAGATGTCAGACATCACTTCATCAGAGATCATGCTCTCAAGAAGGAAATCAGACTGGAATACGTCTCAACTGAACAACAAGCAGCTGATATCTTCACCAAGCCACTGGCTGAGACTAAGTTTTCTCACTTCCGCAATATACTTGGATTAATTGATTTATCTTAATTAATGATCATTGTTCGTAATTTGTTGATTAAGCTTTATTGTTGTTTTACTGAATATTTAAGTGAGTTGCTTATTCTTATGAACTCTTAACTGATGTCAGCAAGTGTTTGTATTGTTCTTATGGTTATGTTTCTAACAAATCATTGCAGGCAGAGATAAAAGAACAACGACGATAAAACATAATAAATATTTTCATTAATCAGGAGAGGAGCCGGTTACATTGTCACAATATTTTCCTCCACAGAATCTATCCACAAACTCATCCATGCAGCTAGTGCTGAGGAAGAAGTTTTGCAGAAATCATGGGAGACAGCGATGCGGCGGAGGATCTCCAGCTCCTTCAGAAGAAAGAGCTTGTAGAGATAACCTTCTTTAAAAAGGTCCACCCCCGCAGGAACCTCTAGGAGCTCCCGCACCTCTTGTAGTTGGGCCTTCCGCCTGAAAGTGGAGACCCGTCCAGAGTAATACAGGAACTCCAGCTCCTGCATCTCTTCCCAGTAATGAAGGCTAGTGTAGAAGACTTCATCTTCTATGAACTGCTTCCTAGCTTGCAGAGTAAACTGAGCGTCACTTGAGCTTCCAGCTTCTGCCATTATCTTTATCTGTGTAGAATTACTTGCTGAGATGAATTTTGGCTAACCCCTTCACTCTTATTTATAGGGCAAAACAAAGGAGGGATACGAAAGGACATCTCTCTGTGACGTTTGCTATACCCAGCACCATACTCATCATTAATATTCTCTGTCTATTGCCGTCATTTTACTTTAATAGATTAAGGGGGAATAATGGTTCAAGAGGTTAACTGAGAAGACAGTCGTTAGTAAATTCTCGACTGAAAGAACTCAGTCTTATCAACTGACCTATCAGTCGACTTTTTCACTAATCTTCTCATATAAGTTAACTAATTAACCCAATTTTATTCCAAATCAAATGACGTGACCGTCTGCTAAACTAATGATGACTCTTGATTTTCTTTACGTGGAGTTATCTTCACCACTCAATTCGTACACACGATTGTAGCACACGTACTACTTTGTTTCTTTCAAAATTCTTTGGACTGACACGTGTCCAGAGTTTGAATGGTCACGTACATATGTACTATTACCCGCCTCTTTTCAGTCTTACTTTTCGACTACGTCAAATTCTCCTTAGGGCAAGAACTACCTCATTCCTCGAATTTTCTTTCAGGCAATTTATCAGTTATCAATGGCAACCCAAATTCCCGCTTTCATGCTAAATTCTATGACCATCAACTTTGGATCTATATTATCCTTCGGCGATGCTGAAGTTCAGAAAGTATTTCAGAAGCTTGAAGTTGCTGGTCTGTAGTGACCCGTTCCAGAATCACCTACTAGTCAAGAACTAAGCATGCAACTAACTTAATTAATTATAATCAGAGATAACAGCGGAAATATGGCCAACAACAATAGTTATACAACCCAATCGAAATCGAAGTCTAGACTAACTCAAAATGAAATATCCAGTACAACCATATCGAATCAAATGGAAAACACTGAAAACTAAACCAACCAGCTACTCAACGTCCTCCTCCTGCTCCTCCTGAGCCATCCAACCTGAGGCCTGCCCCGTGGGAATGGGGTGTCCAAGAATAAACAAAACCGAGGACGTGAGCGATAAGAACGCCCAGTACAAAAATATGAGTATACAAACCTATATGAAATGCACATGCTATGATATGATACCAGGGTAGTCAAGAAACAAGAATCACAAAGGATCTCAAAATGCTCAGTCTAGAGGCGCCAAGTGGATAGTGCCGCGCGGTCCAACCTCTGGGTCACTGCATCCACTACAAGACAGACGTGGACCTAAAATGTCCCGGACCACCGAAGCCCTCCCGACCCGTCGGCCACTGTGTACTCTCGGTGTCCATGCGTCCACAAGACAGGGCTGAGCGGCCCCAAGATATAGCTTATCTCGAAAGAGATACAGCTCAACAGTAAAGGCTATCTCGAAGGAGATACGGCTCAACATGATATGCAATATGCATCATAACTCGTGACATAATAGCATGCATCATATGACATATAACAATGCAGCAAATACTCATGCAACACATATATGAATGTATACTCAACCAGGATATCTCGGATAGTACTTTCGTACTTCTATCACAGCAAGCCTAGCCTTACGCAACACCGCTAATCAGGTTTAGCACAAGCCTACGCATCAAAAGCATACTCAATCAATACTACCATGCTCGACTAGCAAAACCAGTACTCCCTAGTACTACCAAAGGTTTAGGGTTTACCTTCGTCCGTCGACAGCCCTTTGATGTCGATTGCCTTGAAACTCAGGCGCCGCTACGCTACTACTCCTGGCAGCTCTTGGCTATCGCTCGACCAACAACTAACCCTAGAAACCTTCCAAACTCTCCAAAATGAGAGAAAACTCAAGAAATTGGCAAGTCAAAATGAGGAAATCCGAGCACTATTTATAGGCCATGTTCGGATCCTCCGAACAACACTTCGGAACGTCCGAACGCTACGTGTCCATTGGCTCTTGACAGCTCATGATCGGATCCTCCGATCATACACTTCGGACCGTCCGAACATGCATGGAAAATGACGTGTCGATCAACACTTGACACCTATGATCGGATTCACCGAACTACACTTCGGATCGTCCGAACTCTTCGGTGCTTCCGAACCCTCTTCGGTCCGTCCGATCATGACCATAGCCAAAATTACACCTTAAACCTTCTTAATCACCATTACTCCGTTAATTACCCAATTTGGAATTCGGGCTACTACATTCTCCCCCCCTTAAAAGATTTCGTCCTCGAAATCAGGCTTAGAGAATGAACAAAACGAAATAACAACATCATTAATACATCTCAATTGTTGTTGAATACAACTGATACTATGATTACAACTGAAAACACAAACTTATACAAAGCACAACTCAAAAGAGCTCTGGATGCTCCGAACGCATACGACTCTCTAACTCCCAAGTGGCTTCTTCAGTGCCTCGACGCTGCCACTGCACTAAGACAAGAGGAATGATCTTATTCCGCAACACCTTATCTTTGCGATCTAGAATCTGAACTGGTCGCTCCACGTAAGACAAATCCGTATCAAGTTGAACTTCAGATGGATGTAAGATGTGCAACTCATCTGCTACATAACGTCTCAACAAGGATACGTGGAACACATCATGAATACTTGATAGGTACGGCGGCAACGCAAGTCTGTAAGCTAAATCTCCCACACATTCCAGTATCTCGAATGGACCAATAAATCTCGGAGACAGCTTACCCTTGAGACCAAATCTCAAAATCCTGCGAAAAGGCGAAACTCGGAGAAACACCTTCTCACCTGGTTGAAAATGAAGAGGTCGACGCTTTGTGTTCGCATAACTAGCCTGTCGATCCTGAGCAGTCTTAATCCGCTTCTTGATTACTGCAACCTTATCTATAGCCTGCTGGACTAACTCCGGTCCCTCTACCTGTCGTTCCCCGACTTCATCCCAGAATAATGGAGTACGACAACGTCGCCCGTACAACGCCTCAAATGGTGCCATACCAATACTACGATGATAGCTGTTGTTGTACGCGAACTCAATCAAAGGCAAATGATCCTGCCAAGCGGGTCCGAAATCCATAACACAGGCTCGCAACATATCCTCAAGCGTACGGATAGTCCTCTCTGATTGACCGTCAGTCTCCGGATGATAAGCAGTACTCAGACTCAGTGTAGTACCCAAAGCTGACTGGAAACTACCCCAAAACCGTGAGGTAAAACGAGGATCTCTGTCACTAACAATACTGACAGGCACTCCATGCAAACGTACAATCTCCTGAATGTACAATCGAGCCATACGATCGAAAGTGAAATCACGATTATACGGCAGAAAATGAGCAGACTTGGTGAGTCGATCCACCACTACCCAGATAGCATCGCTGTTCCTCGAAGATAATGGCAAGTGAGTAATGAAATCCATCGTAATATGCTCCCACTTCCATTCTGGAATAGGTAAGTTCAACAACAATCCTCCCGGTCGACGGTGCTCTGCCTTAACCTGCTGGCAAACTAGACACTTGGAGACAAACTGATACACGCTGCGCTTCATCCCTTTCCACCAAAATCGCAGCCTCAAGTCTCTATACATCTTGTTGCTTCCTGGATGAACACTTAACTTGCTTCGATGCGCCTGAGACAATATCTCGTCCCTCAAAGTGTCATCCTCTGGTACTACAACCCGATTAGATAAGCACAGAAGACCATTGGACTGATAATGGAAATTACTATCACCACCAACTAACCGAGCTAATCTCTGAGTCTTGAGATCAGACATCTGAGCTTCTCGAATCCGAGTGAACAAATTGGGCTCAGATAAAATGGTAGCAACATGAATGCTCTCCATACCTTTCCGATGCTTGAAGTTAAACCCCAACGAGCAACTATCCTGGATGGCACTAGTCATAGCACAAGTCTGAAGTGCAGAGGCTCTCACCTTGCGACTAAGCGCATCAGCTGTGAGATTCGCAGAACCTGGATGGTACTTGATCTCGCAATCATAATCCTTCAGCAAATCCATCCAACGACGTTGCCTCATGTTCAACTCAGCCTGAGTGAACAGATATTTCAGACTCTTATGATCAGTAAAGATTTCAAACTGAACACCGTACAAATAATGACGCCAAATCTTCAGCGCAAACACAATAGCTGCCAATTCCAGATCATGAGTGGGATACTTCTCCTCGTGAGATTTCAGCTGTCTGGAAGCATAAGCAATCACATGACCGTTTTGCGTCAACACACACCCTAAGCCTTGAGTGGAGGCATCGGTGTAAACACTGAAACCATCAGATCCTGACGGTAACGCCAAAACAGGTGCGGAAGTCAGAAGTCGACGAAGCTCTCTGAAACTATCTTCGCACTCGGATGACCACTCAAATGGAACATCCTTCCGAGTAAGTTGCGTCAATGGTCTGGCTATCTGAGAGAAATTCACGATGAATCGACGATAATACCCTGCCAGACCTAGAAAACTACGGATCTCAGCCACCGTCGTCGGACGTGACCAATTCAGCACTGCTTCAATCTTGCTGGGATCCACAGAAACTCCTTCCTTGGAAATCACATGACCAAGGAATACCACATGATCAATCCAGAACTCGCACTTACTCAGCTTAGCATACAATTGCTTCTCGCGAAGAATCTGCAACACAATCCTCAAGTGTTGGGCATGCTCTTCCACACTGTGGGAATAGATCAAGATATCGTCAATGAAAACCACCACAAACTGATCCAGAAAATCTCGGAAGACTCGGTTCATCAGATCCATGAACACCGCTGGCGCATTCGTCAATCCGAATGGCATAACTAGAAACTCGTAATGCCCATAACGAGTACGAAATGCAGTCTTGGAAATATCATCATCTCTGACTCTCATCTGATGATAACCCGATCGCAAGTCGATCTTGGAGTAAACAGAAGTACCCTGAAGCTGATCGAACAAGTCATCAATACGGGGTAAAGGGTACTTGTTTTTGATCGTCACCCGATTCAGCTGGCGATAATCAATGCACAACCGCATCGATCCATCCTTCTTCTTGACAAACAAGACTGGAGCTCCCCAAGGCGAAACACTCGGGCGAATATAACCCTTATCAAGAAGATCCTGCAATTGCTGCTTCAGCTCTCTCATCTCTGACGGAGCAAGACGATAGGGGGCACGAGAAATCGGTGCAGTCCCTGGCATTAAATCTATGCCAAATTCCACCTCTCTAACCGGAGGAAAACCAGGAATCTCATCTGGGAAAACATCAGGAAATTCACAAACCACTGGAATATCCTCTAGACCAACACTACCTGTGGATGAATCAATCGCATAGATGAGGTAGCCTTCCCCGCCCGACTCTAAAGCACGACAGGCTTTCAGAGCAGATACCACTGGCATCGGAGGTCGCGCTCCCTCACCATAGAAAAACCAACTAGAGCTTTCAGTCGTACGAAACTGAACAAGCTTCTGGTAACAATTCACAGTAGCTCGGTAGGTAGTCAATAAGTCTATACCCAAGATACAATCAAAATCTTCCATCTCTAGGATCATAAGATTCGCAGTCAACTCGTTACCCTCAAAATCTAAGGGACAACCCATCACTAGACGCTTCGCTAACACCGAATGACCCATCGGAGTAGAAACAGAAAGAATGACGTCTAGAGAAACATAGGGTAACCTATGACGCTTAACAAATCGTGCAGAAATGAAGGAATGAGAGGCTCCTGTATCAATAAGAACAAAAGCAGGAATACCGCATAAATGAAAAGTACCTGCTATGACTCTCTCCGTCTCATCTGCAGCCTGATCCTGGTTCAGCGCAAAAACCTGACCTTGGGCACGAGGTCGAAGATTCGAACTACCCACTGCCTGACCCTGCCTCCTCTGCTGAACAGTCGTCTGAGATCCAGAACCGGATCCTGCTCCACCTCGCAACTGAGGACAATTCTTCTTAATATGCCCCATCTCTCCGCACTGATAACAAGCTCCTGCGGCTACTCGGCATTGCTCCGATGGATGGTTCTTCCCACAATGCGCACAAGACTCCTTCTTCTTACCAAAGCGGAAAACACCACTAGATCGAGATCCAGATCCAGAAGAAGATGAACCAGATTTCTTGAATGACTGAGATCGAGGCCTCAAAGTACTCGGAGGTCTAGAAGAAGAAAGAATAGCCCTACCACGCTGGAGACTGATCTCTGCCTGGCGACACCGGTTCACTAACCCATCATAAGAAGTAGGATTATCACAGACAGTGACTCGATCAAAGATCTCCTGATTAAGGCCCTGGAGGAAATGATCATACTTGGCCTCAGAACTGCCACTGATATGAGGAGCGAAGGGTAACAACTCAAAGAATTTCTGCTGATACTCATCAACAGACATACTCCCCTGCTTAAGGTTCAGGAGCTCAATCGTCTTGGCCTGGCGAAGGGCTGGAGGAAAGTACAGCTGCATGAACGCTGCACGGAAATTGACCCAAGTCGCTCTACCCTGCGACTGAACTATCGGCGCAGAAGTCGATCGCCACCACCTGCGAGCACGGCCCTCGAGAAGAAAACTAAGGGTCTCCATCTTCTGCTCATCGGTGCACTGGAATGCGCGGAAACAACTCTCCATGCGCTCTAACCAATCCTCCGCATCATCGGGAGTCTCACCGCCAACTAAAGGCTTAGGCCCCATCTGCATGAAACGATGCATATCGAAACGCCTAGGACCATCCCGACGATGACGATGCTCACGATGACGTCTATGATCGTCCTGGTCACCCCATCGACCTACACTCCCCTGACTACTCCCGTCATCAAAATGGTCAGCCATCGCTACAAGATAGAATAGGGAAAATGGTAAAATGGTCAACGGAAATCCCAAAACAGAATCTATATCCCAAAATCATACGCATGCTCTGATACCATAAATGTAGTGACCCGTTCCAGAATCACCTACTAGTCAAGAACTAAGCATGCAACTAACTTAATTAATTATAATCAGAGATAACAGCGGAAATATGGCCAACAACAATAGTTATACAACCCAATCGAAATCGAAGTCTAGACTAACTCAAAATGAAATATCCAGTACAACCATATCGAATCAAATGGAAAACACTGAAAACTAAACCAACCAGCTACTCAACGTCCTCCTCCTGCTCCTCCTGAGCCATCCAACCTGAGGCCTGCCCCGTGGGAATGGGGTGTCCAAGAATAAACAAAACCGAGGACGTGAGCGATAAGAACGCCCAGTACAAAAATATGAGTATACAAACCTATATGAAATGCACATGCTATGATATGATACCAGGGTAGTCAAGAAACAGGAATCACAAAGGATCTCAAAATGCTCAGTCTAGAGGCGCCAAGTGGATAGTGCCGCGCGGTCCAACCTCTGGGTCACTGCATCCACTACAAGACAGACGTGGACCTAAAATGTCCCGGACCACCGAAGCCCTCCCGACCCGTCGGCCACTGTGTACTCTCGGTGTCCATGCGTCCACAAGACAGGGCTGAGCGGCCCCAAGATATAGCTTATCTCGAAAGAGATACAGCTCAACAGTAAAGGCTATCTCGAAGGAGATACGGCTCAACATGATATGCAATATGCATCATAACTCGTGACATAATAGCATGCATCATATGACATATAACAATGCAGCAAATACTCATGCAACACATATATGAATGTATACTCAACCAGGATATCTCGGATAGTACTTTCGTACTTCTATCACAGCAAGCCTAGCCTTACGCAACACCGCTAATCAGGTTTAGCACAAGCCTACGCATCAAAAGCATACTCAATCAATACTACCATGCTCGACTAGCAAAACCAGTACTCCCTAGTACTACCAAAGGTTTAGGGTTTACCTTCGTCCGTCGACAGCCCTTTGATGTCGATTGCCTTGAAACTCAGGCGCCGCTACGCTACTACTCCTGGCAGCTCTTGGCTATCGCTCGACCAACAACTAACCCTAGAAACCTTCCAAACTCTCCAAAATGAGAGAAAACTCAAGAAATTGGCAAGTCAAAATGAGGAAATCCAAGCACTATTTATAGGCCATGTTCGGATCCTCCGAACAACACTTCGGAACGTCCGAACGCTACGTGTCCATTGGCTCTTGACAGCTCATGATCGGATCCTCCGATCATACACTTCGGACCGTCCGAACATGCATGGAAAATGACGTGTCGATCAACACTTGACACCTATGATCGGATTCACCGAACTACACTTCGGATCGTCCGAACTCTTCGGTGCTTCCGAACCCTCTTCGGTCCGTCCGATCATGACCATAGCCAAAATTACACCTTAAACCTTCTTAATCACCATTACTCCGTTAATTACCCAATTTGGAATTCGGGCTACTACATGGTCTAAGAACATTTTTGGGACAATCTTCTCAGGATATCTATCCCAAAGAACTTCAGGATTTCTACTCTTCTGGCGTGATTGATTCTGAGGGAAATATCAAGTCTACTATCAATGATCAGTTGCTGATCATTTCTGAAGATTCTCTTGGTGATTTCTTTCATTTACCTTCTGAAGGTATGGCACAACTCTCAGATGTCAAGGCGTCTGATATTGAAGAGATGCAAGTCTCTCTTTCTATTGATGGACGAAAGATTAAGGTTTCAGATCCTAAGAAAGAACTGAAACATGAAGTTCAATTGCTAGCTGATGTTATTGCAAAAGGAATTTTGGCAAAAGCAGGATCATTCGCTGCTCTAACTTTAGAGAAATTTCAGGCCATTACCGTTATTATGGCTGGTCAAAAATTTAACTGGAAGCGTCTCATTTTTAATGTTCTGAAGAATATGTTTCTGTCTTCTAAACAATCCAAGGGCTTTGCAGTTCAAATCAGTTATTTACTGAAAGCTAAAGGCTTAGTGGCTGAGGACTCTGAGAGAACATCGAAATTTAAGGTGTTCAATGCAAAGAACACAATGCCAATCAAATCCAAAATGGACTTGACCACTACTCAGTTTGTGAAAATCAAACAGGAAATTGGGACTCAGTTAGCCGCTCCCAAATCAGTCAAGAAAACCAAAACGTTGGCTCAACTGCAGATTGCCAAAATAAAGTTGGTTTTGAGTTCATCAGAATCAGAAAAGACTCCATCTCCTCACATTGTGAAGAAGCCAAGAACTCAAAGGGTTAAAACAAATTCTGAGGTAACCAGTCCGACTGACAAAATGATTTCCTTCACTGATCAACAACCTATAGAAGCAGTTCCTCTGCAGATTATTCCACAAGATGATTCAGCAAGTACCATAAAAAAATCGGTTAGGACGCAAGCTCCTGTTACTCAAATATCTCGACCAATTGGTGTGGCACCTGCAAGACCTAAAGGGATAAAGTTTATAGAACCGGTGGAATCAACTCGAACAGGACTGGAAATCCATCATATCTTGAGTGGTGATAAAGGAAAAGAGAAATTGATTGTGGAACCCAGACCCTCAAACCCAATTCAGACTCATATTGATCTCGTATGGGCAAAAGTGAACAGTTTTGCTGCTGCAAAGACTAAGTCCTATGACGCTTGGGTAGCCTATCGTACTGAAGTTTTTGCCAAGCAACTGAAGGAGAAGTCCGAACTGAGAAAATTCATCAAGTTGGAGGCCCTCGTTCTCCGCACGGTCAAAGCTGCAACTATTGCTGCTTGCCTTGGAGAGAAAAAGCTATTTCTTTGATCAGCTGAGAGCAAAGAAGTTGGCTCAAATTGTTGCTAAACTTAAGAACAACTACTTGCCAACTGCCCCTACTGCATATGCTGATCAAGCTGTAATCACTCAGCTTGACACTGATCTGATGGGGATACTATCTCGAATCAAATTTTGGGAATCGGATCAAGAACTCGTGGTCTACCAAGGAGATTCAGATGATGACAATGAGGAACAAGTTGAAACAGCATTCTCTGACAAAACAGCACCATCATCCACCTTAGTTCTGGTTCCAACTGGAGAACCAGTTTCTGATAAGCTTCCTTCACCACCTGTTAAACAACTACTATATACTGAAGCGGAGCTATCTCTTGTTCATATTGATGAAGTGATTCAAGCAGTGGTAGAGGAGTCCCACTTTAGTGCACCAGTTAATGATCCAGTTGATCGCTCTGCTGATCAAACCAATCTACAGGTCACTATTTCTTCAGTCGAAATTGTTCCACCAAACCAATCTGCTGATCAGGGCTTACAAATTGATATGCCAGTTGAATCAATTGATCATTCACTAGAGGCATCAGTTCAGGTTGTGTCACCATCAACTGTACAACATCCTCCCTCACCATCTTTAGATCAAGAAGAAAAGACTGCTGATGAGACTCCGGTTCAAGGGACAATAACTGGAACTGATACTTCAGTTCAGCCAATTGCTGATACCAAGATAACTGACCAAGCCTTGGTCATTACTCAGCAAACAACAAGTGAACCAAGCACTTCTCATCAATCCAACCCTCCAACTTCAGCAGATTTTGATCTCATTTTTGAGGAAGTCCAACATATGCAGGACAGCATGAATCAAATAATTTCGGCCATTTCCAAAATTCAAAATACGCAACTTTCGCACAGTGTGAAGTTAGACGATACTCAGGAATCCATCAAAAGACTGAAGGCCATCGAATCTGCTGTTACCGCTCTTTCTTTTGCAGTCAGTGACATTCAGAAAAATAGAGGTATCATATCCGGTCTGACTGCCACTCAAGAACTCATTAATCAACGCGTCAACAATGTGGAATCGCTTATGTCTCGGAAATTTGATCTACTGCAAGTCACACTGTCTACTGCTATTGAAAATATGTCATGCTCTGTCACGGTTCTTTCTTCTCACGTTCGCAAGCTATCTGACAAGATGGAGCAGTTTGACAAAAAGGGGGAAGAGCAGAAGAATTCTTAGTAGTACAGCAGTATTGATTGTATCAGATTTCTATTATTTCAGTTGTTGATCTTATTTTATCAACTATGCAGAATTCAGTTATTTATTCCAAGTTTTTTCAAAACACCATAAAGGGGGAAATTGTTGGAAACTTAATTCCGGCGTTTGACAAAAGACTCAACTGAATTCAGCAACTAAAAGCTACCAACTGATCAACTTAACTGAACCTAGCTTAACTGATATTTCAGCAGATATTCTCGCCAGTTCATTCTCGCCAACTGATTTGTTATCAGCTGATCTTTCAGCTGTACACGTCATAAAGTGAAAACGACAACCGACAAATAGTACAGTCTTCTGCGAACTGGTAGTGGATCGCCGCATTTCAGAAGTTGCAGTGTACGATCTATCAGGGAATATTGACGTGGCAAACAACGGCTGTTATTCAAATAAATGTTACCGTTGACAGAAGCCTATAAATAGTCGAAGAGAGCAGCTGAAGAACTACCTATTCTGAACTACTCATTTTACTTGCTGTTACTCTGCGAAAATATTCTCTCAACTTCGTCAAATCAAAGCTCAAGCTTATCAGTTTTATCAGTAGCATTCAGGCTACGTTTTGAGCTAGAAAGTCACTTTGTAATCTTTGATAAATTGTACAAGTTGTGCTAAGATCAGTTGTGATCTGTAAAAGAGTTGTTAACTAAGAGTTTCAGTTTTGGCAATAGATAAGTCCAAACTGAAGTGGGTCAGTACACGTTATTGTATTTGATCAAAGTCTTTTAGTGAATATCCTATTTTTGTGATAGAAGGGGTGACGTAGGAGTTATTCAAGTCTCCGAACATCCAGAAACATTTCCTGTGTTATTTACTTTCAGTTATTCATTCTATCTTTCAGTCAGTTAGTTTTCCGCAACTGTTTTATTCAGTTTAACTTATTGTTATCGACCGACGAGATACTTGAGTCAGTTTGTAACAAAACTGCACCCAACCTTTCGAAGAAGTTTTAATCTAGCAAGTGTTTATTCAACCCCCCCCTTCTAAACACTTTCACGTTGACTTAACCGATCTTATCAAAAGGTATAATTCATGTGATTGTAGGGAAGACACGACTCGAATCAGATTTGATTAGAGTTTCCCAACCAAATCACATACTAGATTTATTGTTTATTTTTTTGATATGTTTTGAATTGTTTATAGATTATATTGAAATCTCCTAATATGATAATGCTGTGTTTATAGATTTATATTCAAGCATTAAGATAGGAGAGTCAATGACAGAGTTGTCAAAACTAGACGTTCGGTGTATCGACGCATAGGAGCAGACTTCCTCCGATTGTATACATCCGATTCAGACACGACCGAAGTCTAGGAATAAGACGTACAGTTACCCCGATTGGGAGGGTAGGTAACAGACAGTGACAACTTATTCACCCCGGGATCCCTAGAGTAGAGTCAAGACATGAGTTGATTTGCATTGCATGCTTATATATGTTGGTTTCATAGACTATGGAACCTATGAGTTAGATCACATGCATGATATTGTGTTTTATGATTTTATTATGCATATGCATGTATACATGTTTTATACTGGGAGTTGTTCTCACCGGAGTTTCCGGCTGTTGTTATGTCTGTATGTGTGTATAACAACAGGTGGGACAGGATCTGGGTCACAACAGAGATGAGTTCGAGATAGAGTGGTGACTACGGGCGCAGAAGATGACTAGTGGATTTTATTAGATTTGGACTACTTGTATTTTGGTATTTTGTATTAAACACTAGTTTGGAGTGATGTATTAGAACAAGACATGTTTATTATGTTTGAACATTATGTCTGTTGTAAATTAATAAAGAAAGATTATGCTTAGTATTAACATTTGATTTAATGTTAAAAAGCGAAAATTTGACCCACATTTTCTCACAGATCCATTTAATCCCAGACAAAATTGAGCTAGAGCCCGGGTCCCCACAAATAGATCCGCCTGAGTTTGTAGGAAGCACTGATCCATTGGTGGCAGTAGAGTGGATCAAATCACTTGAGGCGATTTTTGATCATCTCAATTATGAAGACAAAGACATAGTTGGTTGTGCAGTATTGATGTTATTCAAAACTGCACGTATTTGGTGGAATGCTACCAAGGTAGGTGTTGATGTTTCGGCAATGAAGTGGCAAGATTTCCCGGATTTTTTCTATGACAAGTACTTCCCAGATGCACTTCGAGCTCGGAAGGTGACTGAGTTTGTAGAGCTTCGTCAAGGAGGTATGAATGTCGATGAGTACATTTTGAAGTTCGAGGAGGGCTGTCTGTTTGCCCCGTATATTGCCTCCAATGACAAAGACAAGGGTGCTCACTTCATTAGAGGCCTTCAAGCGGAGATCAGGAGGGACATCAATATGTCTAAGGCGGTGACATATCAAAAGATTGTGGCTAAAGCCTTGTTAGCCGAGCAAGATGAGAAAGACATTGCCAGAGAGAGACAGGCGAGGCAACAGGCTATTGCTCAAAGAGGTCAAGGTTCGAGCCAAAGAGGCAAAGGAAATTTTAAGGGGAAAGGCAAGATAGAGCCGAGTTCTAAAGCACCGGAAGTTCCATTTGATCCAGAGAAGCCATTGTGTCCCAAGTGCAATAGGCCTCATAGGGGGAGTGCAGATTTGGTACTCACACTTGCTATCGATGTGGTACTGTAGGCCATATTGCCAAAGACTATCTGAGAGGATCAAGTACACAGAAGTGGCATGGTTGCATCTTCACCATGACGAAAGAAGGTATAAACCATGATTCTTCTGTGATCTCTAGCACTACTTTAATTTCAGGCAGAGTAGCTACGACATTGATTGATAAAGATACTACTCATTCTTTTATGTCTGAACTATTTTTGAGATCTTTGGGTCTAGTTCTTTCTATTCTTCCGCTCCAGTTTAATGTTGTATTGCCTTCTGGGGATGTGTTGTCCCCTACGTCTATTGTGTATGCGTGTTCTGTTCAAATTGATGAGCGAGTGATTTATGCCGACTTGATTGTTATTCCGATGGTTGCGTTTGATATTATACTTGGCATTGGTTGGCTATCTACTTATCGTGCAGTGATTGATTGCGTCGCCAAGACTGTGAAAGTTGCAGATGATGGAGATAAGGAAGGTATGCTCGCTAGTGCAGGTACTTCGCGGGTCCTTCCTTTTATTTCTTTTCTTGAGGCTAAGAAGTTGTTGTTTGGAGGTTGTGATGGGTTTTTGGCTTCAATTGTTGATATGGATAGAATTGTGAAGTGGAATATTGATGATATTGATGTGGTGAGAGAGTTCCCTGATGTATTTGAGGATGATGTTCCGGGTTTACCACTAGACAGAGATGTAGAGTTTGTGATTGATCTAGTCCCCATGATGGTTCCTATTTCCAAGGCTCCGTACAGAATGTCCCCAATAGAGATGAAAGAGTTGAAGACGCAGTTGCAGGATCTTTTGGATAAAGGTTTCATTCGGCCGAGTTCTTCGCTTTGGGGAGCTCCGGTTCTTTTCGTCAAAAAGAAAGATGGGTCTTTGCGGCTTTGCATTGATTACAGAGAAATCAACAAAGTGACTATCAAGAATAAATATCCGTTGCCACTGATAGATGACCTTTTTGATCAACTGCAGGGGGCTACAGTGTTTTCGAAGATTGATCTGCGATCTGGCTATGATCAGTTTAAAGTTAGGGAGTCTGATATCCCTAAGACGGCGTTCCGGACCAGGTGTCATTATGAATTTCTTGTGATGTCATTTGGTCTGACTAATGCTCCTTCAGTCTTCATGGATCTTATGAACCGAGTGTTCAAGCCGTATTTGGATAGCTTTGTCATTGTTTTCATCAATGACATATTGATTTATTCCAAGACCAGAGAGCTTCATGCAGAGCACCTCAAGGTTATTCTTCAATTGTTGAGAGAGAAGAGGTTGTTTGCTAAGTTGCAGAAATGTGAGTTCTGGTTGGAGCAGATTTCTTTCTTAGGCCATGTTGTCTTGAAGGATGGCATAGCTGTTGATCCATTGAAAATAGAGGCGATTCAGAAGTGGCCTATCCCTACTACGATATCAGAGGTAAGCAGTTTTCTTGGTTTGGCAGGTTATTATCGTCGTTTTATTTCAGATTTTTCCAAAATTGCCCTGCCGTTAACCAATCTGACGAGGAAGACTGTGAAGTTCGAGTGGTCCAATGAATTCCAAAGTGGATTCCTGGAGCTGAAAGATAAGTTGACGACATCTCCTGTACTTGCATTGCCCAGTGGTACAGAGGATTTTGTTGTTTATACTGATGCGTCAAAGAAGGGCCTCGGTGCAGTGCTGATGCAACGTGGAAAAGTTATAGCCTATGTTTCTCGTCAATTGAAAGACTACGAGAAAAATTATCCTAGGCATGATCTGGAGCTGGCAGCTGTGGTTTTCGCTCTGAAATCTGGAGACACTATTTATATGGCGAAAAGTGTGAAATTTTCACGGACCACAAGAGTTTAATGTACTTTTTTTCTCAGAAAGAACTCGATATGCGACAGAGAAGGTGGTTAGAGCTTGTCAAAGATTATGATTTGACGATTAGTTATCACCCAGGGAAGGTGAATGTTGTTGCGGATGCATTGAGCCGTAAGTCAAGTTCTTCTTTGAGTTCTATGATTCAGAAGCCGTTGTTGTTAGACTTGCAAAGAGAAGAGATAGCTTTGGTAGTCCCAGGAACCATTGCTCGCTTTTCAGCGTCGATCATTCGGGAAACATTGACGGACAGAATCCGTAGAGAGCAAGTCAATGATGTACAGTTGACAGAGATGAGATCCAGAACAGAAGAGAGAGGTAATTCAGAGTTTGGGTTGAATGGCGATGGTTTGATGACATTCAGAGGCCATATTTGCGTTCCTATTGGTGATGATATTCGGTGACGTCTTGACAGAGGCACATACCGCGCCATACTTTGTAATGCCCCAGAATTGTCGTAGAATTGATCAGACAAGATTAATGAAATATCCCAAGACTTGTAGAATTGATCAGATAAGATTATGGGATGTTGCTCGGAGCAAAATATAAATTTTCAGAACGTGCAAGACCGCACCCGCGCCCTTGTTTACACCGCACCCGCGGTGTAAGTCCAGTAGGGTAGGAATTTTGGGCGAAGCAAGACCGCACCCGCGGTCTTGCATACACCGCACCCGCGGTGCCAGACCGGACCCGCGGTATTGGAAGAGCCGCACCCGCGGTCATGAATTGTGCATTTTAGATAGAATTGCCGAGACTGAAGCGCACCCGCGGTGCTGCAGGGACCGTACCCGCGGTGTGACGTGCAAAGCTAAGAACTATGCCACGATTTTGAACATGCATGTAGTATATATATAAGTGGAACACGTGTCTTTCAGTGGAGAAAGAAGCAGAAATCGAAGGTTGGAGAGAAAACTTGTCTTCGTGAGGTTCTAAATTGATTTGTGAAGAAACCGTGTAGCAGAATTCGAATCCGACGTTAGTTCTGAACTCCTCTCGACTAGAGCTACACAAGGACGTAAGTTTCATTACGTTTTGCAGTATTTTGGAAATATGATGTTGCTAGAATTGCATGTGATTCAGATATGACCTTTATACTACCGTAGACATTATAGAATTGAAGTCAGATTAAAGAACAGACTGTTTCTGTAATTGTTATGATTTTCGAAAGATATTGATTGGGATCAAACACTAGATTTGTATTATTCTTGATTGAAGAATGAATAGATGATTATTCTTGTATGTCTGGATAGATTATTCAGTAGATATGTGAAGTCAGATCAAAGAAAGAATATCGTATGTCGGTGTTTTGTATTTCAGCATCTCTGAGGATGTATTTGTTAGATATTCATATGCTGGAACAGAATAATCAGATTCAGATATGATTTAGATTATATCGGGATATTATTGATACGACTCAGATTGTATCTTGTTCAGACATTGATCAGATTGTATACTGAATTGAGTATTTATCAGCACAGATTGTGAATTGAGCTACACAGTGATACAGTGTATTTGATTTTATCATTTCAGATCGGATATGGACAGACTGGACTTCAAGACTTCGTCTTCCTCGGACGGGGACGACAAAGGTATAATTCATGTGATATTCGGGAAGAAACAACTCAATTCAGATAAACATGCAATTCAACTCAATTCATATAAACATGCGATCATGTATAAACCAATATAATATTTCATAATCTATGAACTTAAGCATGCAACTCAAATCAGATAAACATGCATATAAACCATCTAAATCATAAAATCCTGCAAGCACAACTGAAAGCAATAACGATGGGTCCCATGATCTAGGAGCCACATCCATATAAGCATGAAGTCCTAATCAAATCATGTCTAGACTTGACTCGATCTATAACTCTAGGGATCCCGGGGTGAATAAGACGATCTATCACCTACTCTCCAATCGGGGTGACGGTACGTCTTATTCCTAGACTTCGGCCTGATTTGTATCCGCATCTACAATAGGGGCGGTGATCTTCCCCTAAGCTGTGATATCGCCGAACGTCTAGAAGTCTGCCTGATCTCCAGACTGTCCTATCTTAATGCATGAATACAAAATCTGTAAACAAGCATAATCATCTTAATGCGATGTAACATGATCTGTAAACAAGGCATAGCAAGATTTGCAGACAAGTTCTATAAACAAATCTATAAACAAGAATATAGTATGTATGTGATTTATTGGGCAACTCAAATGGTGATCTCAATTGAGTTGTTTCTTCCCGAATATCACATGAATTATACATTTGTCGTCCCCGTCCGAGGAAGACGAAGTCTTGAAGTCCAGTCTGTCCATATCCGATCTGAAATGATAAAATCAAATACACTGTATCACTGTGTAGCTCAATTCACAATCTGTGCTGATCAATACTCAATTCAGTATACAATCTGATCAATGTCTGAACAAGATACAATCTGAGTCGTATCAATAATATCCCGATATAATCTAAATCATATCTGAATCTGATTAATCTGTTCCAGCATATGAATATCTAACAAATACATCCTCAGAGATGCTGAAATACAAAACACCGACATACGATATTCTTTCTTTGATCTGACTTCACATATCTACTGAATAATCTATCCAGACATACAAGAATAATCATCTATTCATTCTTCAATCAAGAATAATACAAATCTAGTGTTTGATCCCAATCAATATCTTTCGAAAATCATAACAATTACAGAAACAGTCTGTTCTTTAATCTGACTTCAATTCTATAATGTCTATGGTAGTATAAACGTCATATCTGAATCACATGCAATTCAAGCAACATCATATTTCCAAAATACTGCAAAACGTAATGAAACTTACGTCCTTGTGTAGCTCTAGTCGAGAGGAGTTCAGAACTAACGTCGGATTCGAATTCTGCTACACGGTTTCTTCACAAATCAATTTAGAACCTCACGAAGACAAGTTTTCTCTCCAACCTTCGATTTCTGCTTCTTTCTCCTCTGAAAGACACGAGTTCCACTTATATATATACTACATGCATGTTCAAAATCGTGGCATAGTTCTTAGCTTTGCACGTCACACCGCGGGTGCGGTCCCTGCAGCACCGCGGGTGCGCTTCAGTCTCGGCAATTCTATCTAAAATGCACAATTCATGACCGCGGGTGCGGCTCTTCCAATACCGCGGGTGCGGTCTGGCACCGCGGGTGCGGTGTATGCAAGACCGCGGGTGCGGTCTTGCTTCGCCCAAAATTCCTACCCTACTGGACTTACACCGCGGGTGCGGTGTAAACAAGGGCGCGGGTGCGGTCTTGCACGTTCTGAAAATTTATATTTTGCTCCGAGCAACATCCCATAATCTTATCTGATCAATTCTACAAGTCTTGGGATATTTCATTAATCTTGTCTGATCAATTCTATGACAATTCTGGGGCATTACATTTCTCCCCCTCTTAGATCTGAGTTCGTGCCCGAACTCATGACAATTCAATCAAATATATGAGAAGAAATATATAACAGAGTTTAACATCCAAACTCGTTTTACTAACATCATTCTGAGGTATTTTTCTTTGATCAAGCTCTGATTCTGGTCTGGAATCAGAAGTCAAGAAGTATAATATCATAATCCTTCTTCAACTCGTTCTAGCCGAATCAATCCCGCATTACCAGCTATACAACATCCGTATATGCTAATCTGCAATCTATAACAAAACAATACCATCTGTAGTTGTTATCCTATCTGTTTATCCCAATCTAGAACATAATCAAGCTTCATCTTCCAATACCAATTGTCATCATCCGACATTGGTTTCTTAAATCTATCCATTATGAACTATCTTGATAGCTACTGTCATATAGTTAGTCACACAATGACAATAATATACATCAACTAGTACTAACATCCAGTACCAAAGCTCTACCAATATTTGTCAATATCTGGTAATATACTCTGACTATCTGTCAATCTGTAATAAATCTGCACAAGAGAGCTTATGATATAGTCTATCACAAGTACAACTCCGTCAAAATCACAATCTGATATCATTTAATTCTTGCATTCTCGTCAATCTGACTATTTCTTTGACATTGATCTATGTCATCTGGTTCTGTTTGTACATAATCCGGTACAAACTGATAGATATAGATTGAATAATCTGTCAATCATAATCATATCATATCATAATTTAAAATGGCGGTAATTTCATTACGAAAGCCATAGAAATGTACTCCCATTTCTATTCAGATATATACAAATTCTGTAATAAATCCTCTGATTTCTATCTTTTTGTCTTCTTCTGTTAGCAATTCAGACTTGTCAGTACAATTTCTGCCAACATTTCTGTACACATTCTGTTATAACTGATCTAATCTGTTTATATCACTACTGTCTGTTCGAATATCATACATTCTCAACTATCTGAATGAAAACTGAATCCATAACTGTTCAGTTCTGACGTTATCTGTGAATTCAGATTTGAACTATCCTGTATAAACAATCAGTTAATAACATAAATAAAGAAGAAATACCTACCTGGTATTCGGCTCTAACTATCAATATCAAAATTGGTAAACAATTCTGAAACATCTGATATCATAAAATAATCAATCTGATACAACACAAAATCACATATCTGTTAATCTGACTGATGTTCTGTTCTGATTATTACAAACAAGTTCTGAACATTCTGACCACATGTCTGACTGTTTACACAGATTCCGAACAGAAAGAACCTACACAGATCTAGTGAGTTTAAGAAAACTCATAAAATAACAAAACCAGTCAATCTGTAAATTCTGGCTATCTGACCAATCCTCATACTTCCCAGATCAACTGCTATATCTTATCTGCAAATAACATATGCTCCCGACAATATAAGATATCGCAAATACTGATGTAGAACAATAACAATACTCAACAGATATATATCAATGAGAGAATAAATAATCAGAATAAGATAATCTGCAGATAATAAATTTCTGACATTTCTGGAATTCTTGATCTTTCTGTCTTAACTGTCTAAATCAATCGATCTTCAGATACTGCATATTCTGAATAAACACTGTATCAATAACTGCATACCGGATTCATACCTGACCCATTTCTGTATACAATGATCATAGTTATCTGAATATTTAACCCAATCTTCAAATATTCAATATAATCAATCAAATGCTGCAATATATCAATAAATCATAGATATACCAAGCATAATTTTCAGAATACCTCTGAACATAAAATCTATCAATTTAGAAACAAAACTGAACTATCTTCCAGAGAAATACTCAATCAACTGGATTTCTCAGCTAATGTTCTTTTATCTGTCAATTATATCAATTCTGTCAATCATTCTGTACTAAGTTCATCCAGACTTCTAGACGTTCGGCGATATCACAGCTTAGGGGAAGATCACCGCCCCTATTGTAGATGCGGATACAGATCAGGCCGAAGTCTAGGAATAAGACGTACAGCACCTCGATTGGTAGGGTAGGTGACAGACAGTGACGTCTTATTCACACCGGGATCCCTAGAGTTATAGTCGAGTCGAGTCTAGACATGATTTGACTAGGACTGCATGTGTTTAGAGATGTGGTTTCATAGATTATGAAACCCATGGTTATTGCTTTCAGTCATGATAGCATGTTTATATGAATTGAGTTGAATTGCATGTTTATCTGAATTGAGTTGCATGCTTATTTTGATTTGACTTCATAGATTATGAAATCTATTACTTTTGAATATGAACATGATAGCATGTTTTATGATTTAGATTGTTTCTATACATGCTTACCATGTTTTATACTGTGATTTATTCTCACCGGAGTTATCCGGCTGTTGTCTTGTTTTGTATGTGTGCATGACAACAGGTGGGGGTGGATCAGGGTCGAGATGACGATGAGAGAAGACGAGTTAGCGTGGTGATTCCGGACTTGTAGCAGACTGGGTTTATTACTTGAATTTAGTAATTGAACCTTAGACTTAGGTTGTACAGTATTATACTTTTCTACTGAACTGTAATTTTTATACAGAGATGTATATTGTTTAGATTCCATTACCTTCCGCAGTTACATTTTAAAAAAAGAAAAATTTTTAGACCCTGTTTATCAGAACTGATAATTAAATCCCAATAATGAGTAAGAAGATGATTAGATTATGAAATATTATATTGGTTTATACATGATCGCATGTTTTATGAATTAGTTTGTTTATATACATGCTTACCATGTGTTATACTGGGATTTATTCTCACCGGAGTTATCCGGCTGTTGTCGTGTTTTGTATGTGTGCATGACAACAGGTGGGACTGGATCAGGGTCGAGAAGATGATGAGAGAAGACGAGTTTAGCGTGATGATTCCGGACTTACAGTAGATTGGATTTTACTACTAGAACTTTAGTAGTGAACCTTAGATTAGAATGTTGTACATTATTGTATTTTAATACTGAATTTGTATTTTTATATATAGACATGTATAGTATTTAGATTCCATTACCTTCCGCAGTTATAATTTAAAAAGAAAAATTTTAGACCCTGTTTATCAGAACTGATAATTAAATCCCAAAGATGATTAATAAGGAAGATCAGCGTCCGGGTCCCCACATACTTGATACATCCAGGTGGTACCAAGATATATCAGGATCTTCGTAGACTCTATTGGTGGCCAGGTATGAAGAAGGATATTGCCATATTTATTTCTCAGTGCCTAACTTGTCAGCAGGTGAAAATCGAACACCAGAGAACTGCTGGGACATTGCAGCCATTGCGGATTCCTCAATGGAAATGGGAGCATATTACAATGGACTTCGTGGTTGGTCTTCCTAGAACGCAGAAATTTTATAACTCTATTTGGGTTATTGTTGATCGGTTGACCAAGTCAGCGCATTTTCTCCAAGTCAAGACGACATATTCCATGAACCAATATGCTGAAGAGTACATAGTGGAGATTGTTAGACTTCATGGTGTTCCTGTGTCTATTGTGTCTGATCGTGACTCTAGATTTACTTCGAAGTTTTGGAAGAGTTTGCACAGAGCCTTGGGTACACGGTTAGCATTCAGTATAGCATATCATCCCCAGAGAGACGGTCAATCAGAGAGAGTTATTCAGATATTGGAGGATATGCTCAGAGCTTGTACTATCGACTATCCTGGTAGTTGGGATTCCAAATTGCCTCTTGTTGAGTTCACGTACAATAACAGTTACCAAGCGACGATTAGCATGGCACCGTATGAAGCACTTTATGACAAGAAGTGTAGATCTCCCTTATATTGGGATGAAATTGGTGAGAGGAAGATGTTAGGTCCAGAGTTGGTCCAACAGACAGCTCATGTTGTTGATGTTATCCAAGAGAGAATGAAGACAGCACAGTCAAGACAGAAGAGTTATGCTGATGTACGACGTAGACCGTTGAAGTTTGAGGTTGGCGACCATGTGTTCTTGAAGCTTGCACCTCTTAAGGGTGTGATGCGGTTTGGCAAAAAGGGAAAGTTGAGTTCGAGATTTATTAGCCCATTTGAGATCTTGGATAGAGTATTTGATCGAGCTTACAGGTTAGACCTTCAGGCTTGATCGAGCTTACAGGTTAGACCTACCGCCTGATCTTGACAGAGTTCATAATGTTTTTCATGTCTCCATGCTCAGGAAATCTATTGCGAATCCTTCCCATGTTCTTCGTCACGAGCCATTGGATTTGACGCCAAATTAACGTACCAAGAGATTCCAGTCCAGATTCTGGATCGCAAAGTTAAAGTGTTGAGAAACAAAGAGATCGGCATTGTTAAAGTCCTTTGGAGGAATCATTTGATTGAAGAAGCCACGTGGGAACCAGAGGATGAGATGAAAGAGAAGTATCCCGAGTTGTTTGCGCAGTGACGTCAATTTCGAGGACGAAATTCCTCTAAGGAGGAGAGATTGTAATATCCAAGCTTGGTGAACGGTACGGTTTAAGATTTCTATTGTTTACGGACTATTTGGTTAAGTTTAAATATAGTTTTCATGTTAAGGATTGTGATTTATGGTTTATAGTTTTGTTGGTTATACTTGATATGCGGTTTTATTGTAGCGTCGTTGTGGTTAATTTATGGTAATTTGAATGTTGAGCCAATTGGTAGGAGGTCAATTGGGGTGGTTAGATAAGAGATAGAGGTTCAACTTTCTTGTTGAGAGAGTTGCCGAATTATGAGGAGAAGCGACGTTGCGATTCGATTTTAGATGCAAAGTTTATTGTTGGCTTCAGGTGACAGTGCACCCGCGCTGGAGAAGACACCGCACCCGCGGTGTTTGGGCAGAGGCGACACCGCACCCGCGGTCCAAGAGGCAATGCACTCGCGGTCGTTCCTTACGGATTTTTGGATGTTGTCCAGTACACTCAGCGCACCCACGGTGATGAAGATAGCGCACCATTTGGGTTCAAGGAGCTAAGGTAAGCTTGTGGTTTTGGTTATTTCTTGGTTTATGGTGTGGGGGAAATATGGAATGTTTAGTTGTGTTTGTTTTATGGGTTTGTGATTATTGAGTTGTTTATGGTGCAATTCATGGTTTATTGTTGTAGGTTTTCTGCCAAGAGATTATATTCAAGGTTTCCAAGTGTAGTAAGTGGAATTCATTTCCTTTTACTCACATGAAAGTATATGTATTGTATTTCAATGGTTTTAACATGTTATTCCCTTCAATTTGATTCATATTATGTATAAATACACTTTGTTGTATATTAGAGGCAATTGTATGTCTCAATTGTGAAAAAGGGAATACAAAAAAAAAGATATGCAAAGTGTTTGATTTAATGCCCCAAAAGAGAGTTCAAATAATTTATTGGATTGATTGATATATAGTCAGAGATTGCATGCAATTAGTTGATCAACGATCATAGGCTTATATCCCAACAGAGTATCGATTTATATCGATGTGATATAGGTACAGAGACAGAGATACTATTTAGATATCAATCCAACAGAGAAAAGGGAAATACCATCGTTATTGTAATGTTATACTATGTTATTCATGTTTCAAGAGTTAGATGGTATTTAATGATTTCAAAGCCATGTTTTACAGAGTATGATATGTAAAGATTGTTACGTAAGAGTCCCACTTGCTGAGTTTTATACTCATTTCAGTTATTTCATGTGATGCAGATAAGAGTGACGAGCCGGGACGTTGATTGGAGCCGGGGTCATATGCATACCAAAGATGGAGGAAGAAGATATATTGATAGTATTTTGACATGATCAAAAATGATATTTTGTATTTTGTTGCAATACTTTATTGATCATGTATATAATTTTGATTGTAAATGTTTTATGTCAAGAAATTTTCAAGAAATTTTAAATCCTTCCTCCCTTCAAGTAAATTTTTTTAATTTCTGTTGTGTTATTTTATAAAACTGGTAAGAGGTGTTACAATAGTTCTTCATATTCAGAAACTTTGACAGCAAGTTCAAAGAAATCCCTGAACTCCATACCTTGGAACTTCTTCTTTAATTTGAAATCTAGCCCCTTTTGTGCCATCTTCACGAACTCGGTCTCTGGTAGGCACACCTTGCTCCTATTCTTCATCTTTTTTGAACCTGTCGATAAAAGACTCTATAGATTATCCTTTCTTTTGGGTGACTCTGGATAAATCGGCAATGCACACTTTTGGCTCTGTTCTATAGAATTGAATGTCAAATTGCCTTTCCATCTCTTGCCAAATCATCACTGAATTTCTGGGGAGTGAGGCATACCAAGCAAATGCAGTCCCAATGAGGGAATTGGGGAATATGCGCTACTTTAGATTGTTGAAGTTCTCCAAGTTAGATATTTCCATGCTGGATGGTGAATCTGGTTATATATGTTCCATGCTCGATTGGCCGTCTTCCCCACAGAATAGGCTGAAATCATGAAGTTTATATTCCCTTGGATATGGGTTATTCACGTCTATGTATTATGGATAGGGTTTGTGGAATTCTGGGCGGCCTATCTTCCTCAAGGCCGGCCCATATAGCTCTTGAACAGCCTCTCTCCCCATTTATGGATCAACCACGTGAATGTTCCGAGTTGGGAGTGAGTGATGGTATTGATTTGCTCCCCGAGCTTGAAACTATTCATTTAAACCAATATTACCTCCTGGGAAGCCCCCATCCACTCCTTGATAATCCATGTGCGATATGTCATCATAAGCTCCTGGTTGGTATAGAGTATTTGTCACGTTGTACACTTGAGTAACTAGTTGTTTCGAGCTCCCCACTCCATGAGCACGTGGATATGGCCGGGATATTCCTCCTAAGGTTTCTTCTCTCTTGTGAGGTGGTGTATACCTTCTTTCTGGATGATTTGGGAGATTAAACTCTAGGCGGCGTGGATCACCGGCCCTTGAGTTTTCTACTCCCTGATCAGATTCATGAACTTGGTTGCTTCCCTTATCAGCCTCTTTAACAGTGGTATTTTTCTCTCCTTGAAAAGACTGACTCGGTTTACACAAAATGGTCTTCAAACATTCATCCATTGCCTTAGACAAAGCCAGTGAGATCTCCTCAATCTTTATAACACTCAATTCTTCGATCACCCTGTTCAAGACTTGATCGTACGTAGTAGGAATCTGCAGCTCTACTTCTTCAACATGTGGTTCAATAGTAGGTTGCTCTGGCTATGGAACCTGAGTTCCCTCTTGATTAGCCAGAGATTTCCCGCTCTCGTGACGGACGTTTTCTTTTCTTCTTGGCGGCATAGTGTAGTCCCACCGAGCGTGTCAAAAATATGTTTGCACAATATTTGATTTGTGGGCATGCCAGGTGCGAGGTTACACCTACTTGTGTGAAAATGATAAAATCTAACTTCTAAATATTCAAGCGACGTGAATTCTAAATTCGACCGTCAGTTATAGTCTCTTAAAAAAATGCAATGCCAAAGTAAAGAAAACTATTGTGAATCGATGCAAATAAACCCTTGACATGATTTTGAATTTACAAAACTGTAGGAATTCATCAAAGACATGAAAAATATAATAACTTGTTGCTGAAATCTAAAATGAGAAGACGTGAGATTCTAGAATTATACTGGAAAGCTTGAAAAACTAGTGCTTGAAGATTAAATTTTTAGCAGAGAGCTTTTGCAGATTTTGTGCGTTTGAGTTGTGTGTAAAGCCCTTCTGTGCTTGTCGTTCCCTTCTTTTCTTCACTGTGAAAGGTGGTTTCTTCCACTCTCCCATGATCTCCTCCTATACGCTCCACGATCTTTTCTGTCTTTCCACGATCTCCCTCTTTTCTCACGATCTTTTCCATCTTTAGCGCTTTGTGACCGGTTGGAATCGATAGGAATTAGCTCGCTATATTTGACAGATCTATAATTTAATTGGGCTTCATAATTTAATGTGGGCTTCATAATTTAATTATTTTAGCCCAAACACATTGTTATTCATCTCGTTATCCATGGTCAAATTGTCCCACATATGTTAATCATCTAAGGGGTGAGGCCAGAACACATTTTTATACCCACTGATGGGGGCCAGACATAATTTACAATATTTGTTCCATATCCAACTCGAATCATAATAGTGTATTACATAATCAAATTCATCAAACAGAACTTATCATGGCATGAATTGATTATGGTGTGCATGATTATATGTTTAAAATAGGTTTTCCTGTTATAATGCATAAAACTATGTTTTTAAAGGTTATTCGAGACGCGATCAAGGAACGAAGACAGATGACTAAAAAAGAGAAAATATTTTTATTAAATTATTATTTTTAATTATTTAGTATATGGTATATTTTAATATGTATTTTCTAAAATGAGAAGTTTTGATTTGTTTTTATACGACGAGTAGTATTTTAAACCGACAATTGATTTTTGATAAAAATAAAGACTTTTTGAAAACTCGGCTAATATTTTCAAAAACTTTTCTTAACAAAATATATTGAATATCAACATATTAGCTTAATGGGCCTATTATACTAGGCAAATGGGACTAAGCTTGCACCATGTGTTTTAATTAAAATAAAAGTCATAAAACCCTAACCACAGACCTCATAACCACACGCCCCTCACACTAAAGAAATTATAGGAATCCTCATCAGCCATGACTTACGCACACCATTACGTCCAAGGGAAAACACGTGAGTTTTGGTGAATTAAATTCAGCAAAGGTCTCCTCTCCACCGACATTCCTCACTTCGCAAGTAATTTTCGTGCATAATAATGGAAAGGCACGCCTTAATATCCTTTTCTCATCCTTCACACCATAGTATATGATTGATACATGCTTGCATGCAAAAATATGATAAACATGGTATTTTTTAGTTTTTATGTCTATACATGCATAAAACGTATGTTTTTGTGATCCAAAACTTATGTTAACATTGCACAAATGGGATGCCATGGTAGGAGCATCACAAGGGACGTTTCTCATTAGGTTTAAGGGTCACAAAATGTGGGGACCCGGACGCTAATCATCTTCTTAATCATCGTTGGGATTTAATTATCAATTCTGATAAACAGGGTCTAAAATTTTTTTCTTTTTAAAATGTAAATGCGGAAGGTAATGGAATCTAAATAATATACATCTCTGTATAACAACTACAATTCAGTAGAAAAGTACAATGCTGTACAACCTAAGTCTAAGGTTTAGTTACTAAGTTCAAGTGATAAAACAAGTCTACAATAAGTCCGGAATCACCACGCTAACTCGTCTTCTCTTATCTTCTTCTTGACCCTGATCCAGCCCCACCTGTTGTCATGCACACATACAAAACAAGACAACAGCCGGATAACTCCGGTGAGAATAAATCCCAGTATAAAACATGGTAAACATGCATATACATAAAGTAAATTATGAAATATTCTATCATGAATATAATTCAAATCAATAGATTTCATAATCTATTAAATTTAATCAAGATAAGCATGCAACTCGAATCAGATAAACATGCTACTCAAATCAAACCATAAAAACATGCTATCATGACTGAAAGCAATAACAATGGGTTTCATAGTCTATGAAACCACATCCATAAACGCATGCAGTTCTAGTCAAATCATGTCTAGACTCGACTCAACTATAACTCTAGGGATCCCGGTGTGAATAAGACGTCAATGGCTGTCACCTACCCTCCCACTCGGGGTGACTGTACGTCTTATTCCTAGACTTCGGTCAGAGCTGTATCGACGGCTACAATAGGAGTCAGAGCTGCTCCTAAGCTGGGATACACCGAACATCTAGATATTTGACAATAGCTGTCAATGAATCTCCTATCTTAAATGCAATGCATAACAATCTGTAAACAAGCATAGCATATCAGCATATAAACAAAGCATATTCATATCAGAATATAACAATAATCTAGTATGTGATTTTACTGGGAAACTCAAATAGGATCTTATTTGAGTTGTGTCTTCCCGAATATCACATGAATTATACCTTTGTCTTCCTGGTCTGACGAAGACGGTGATCTGTATTCAACACTGTCCATATCAATCTGAAATGACAATATCGAATACGCTGTGTCAGTGAATAACTCAATACCCAACATGTTCTGATCAATACTCAAATCAGTATACAATCTGATCAATATCTGAACAAGATACAATCTAATTCATGTCATTGACATTACAATACAATCTGAATAATTACAGAGTCTGATCAATCTCAATCAATACTGAATCTGATCAATTTAAATCAACTGATGTTTCGACGGCATAGCAATATACTCTGAATACCCCGTCAATCTGAACATCACAGATATAATACTGGAACTCATAATCTGTGTCAATACAATTCATAATCTGAATACTAACACAATTCTGATATAGAATCTCAGTCAATATCTTTCGAAAATCATAACAATTATAGAAACAGTCTGTTCTTTAATCTGACTTCAATTCTACAATGTCTACGGTAATATAAACGCCATATCTGAATCACATGCAATTCTAGCAACATCATATATCCAAGACTTCTCAAAACGTAACAAAACTTACGTCCTTTTGTAGCTCGTAGCTAAAGGAACTCAGAACTGCAGTCGGATTCAAATTCTGCTAAACGGTTTTTGCACAATCAAAATCTAAAGGCGTAAAAACTTTAGGGAGGATTTCTCGTGCCTTGTTGCTGAGTTTTTGTAATGCCCGAGAATTTAATTAACGTAATCTGAGATGATTTGTTGATTATGACTTGATGTAATTATAGCCGGGCCAGTTCGAGATCAAATTGGAAAAAATTATGAGGGACACAAGATTTGGGCCGAATGTCATTCGCCCGGGCGGGAGTTTATGACCGCCCGAGCGAGAGGGTTTAATGGTAGAAAGCCGAGAGTCCTTCGCCCGGGCGGCACTTTTTGTCCGCCCGAGCGCGCATGTAGAATTGTGAGGGCCGAGAGTGCTTCGCCCTAGCGAGCAAGTTTTGACCGCCCTAGCGAGCGACGTGCAGCATGAAGAATAAGCCACTTGCCTTTCATGCGAGATGTGTATATATATATGTATATACAAACGTAATTAACAAGAATCAGAAAGAAATAAGAAGGAGAAGGGAAAAAGAAGAAACCGAGGGAAAAGTTGGAGATTGTGAACAATCCGCCCGTCCGATTTTAAATCCGCCTACAGTACTGTGTTCCTATCAAAGCAGGCTTCATCTGGACATCAGGGATGAACAGATTCGACTTCGAGACGTCGTCTTCATCAGATCAGGAAGACAAAGGTATAATTCATGTGATATTCGGGACGCATAACTCAAATTAGATTAATTTGAGTTTCCCAATAAAATCACATACTAGATTATTGTTTATATTGTTATCTGATTATGCTTTGATTATAGAATCTGTATTCAAGCAGGTAAGATAATTGTGATATTCAGTTATGAATATGATTATGCTTTGTTTACAGATTGTTATTCATTGCAGTTAAGATAGGAAAGTCTTTGACAGGCATTGTCAAATATCTAGACGTTTCGGTGTATCTCAGCATAGGAGTAGGTATTACTCTTATTGCCGCCGTTGATACAGCTCAGACCGAAGTCTAGGAATGAGACGTTCATTACCCCGATTGGAGGGTAGGTAGTGACGTCTTATTCACACCGGGATCCCTAGAGTTCTAGTCGAGTCAAGTCTAGACGTGATTTGATTAGGACTGCATGCTTATATGGATGTGGTTCCTAGATCATAGGACCCATCATTATTGCTTCCAATTGTGCTAGCATGTTTTTATGATTTAGATTGGTTATATGCATGGTTGGTTGATTTGAAGTGCATGCTTGTTGTGTGATTAGATTTCATAGCTTATGAAATCTAATGTTTCGATTTTATTCGTAACAGCATGTTTCATGAATTATTTTATGTATATACATGTTTACCATGTTTTATACTGGGATTTATTCTCACCGGAGTTATCCGGCTGTTGTCTTGTTTTGTATGTGTGCATGACAACAGGTGGGGCTGGATCAGGGTCGAGATGACGATGAGAGAAGACGAGTTAGCGTGGTGATTCCGGACTTACAGTAGATTGGGTTTTATTACTTGAATTTAGTAGTTGAACCTTAGATTAGATTATTGTATGTTAATACTGAAATGTATTTTATACAGATATGTATATTATTAGATGCCATTACCTTCCGCGTTTATATTTTAAAAAGAAGAATTTTTAGACCCTGTTTATCAGAATAGATAATTACATCCCAGTGATGATTAAGAAGATGATTAGCGTCCGGGTCCCCACAACAGGTGGTATCAGAGCCGATAGTTCCTTTAGCGATAGTTCCTTTAGCGATAGTTCCTTTAGCGATAGTTCCTTTAGAGATAGATCTTTTAGATTGAGATAGTAAGAACTGATAGATCTATTAGAGTGAGTCAGAACGAGATAGAAGAGAATGAGCGGGGTAGATGGAATTTTCTTTCCTTGCATGTGTGTGCTAGCATGAGATTGCTTATGATGTTGATCTACATTGTGATGCTAGCATGAGATTATGTGTTATTGCTTTTAGATACATGTTTACCTGATTATGTGAATTAGATTGGTATTATGTATCATTGAATACGAATCAGATCGGATTCATGACCAGCAGTAAGATGGTCAGGAAAAGATTTGAAACAGGTTTGTGGTATGGGATTACTGATGTATTTGGTAATCAGATATAGCTCCCCGCAGAATTTCAGAAAAAGGCAGTACGTCATATGATCAGACAGATAGAACAGAATCTCAGATAGATGTGGCAGAAATTCAGATGGAAACACAGTTACCGAGGTTTCAGTCGTTTCAACCGCCAATTCTGAAAGGAACTGAAACGTCAGTAGATTGTGAGAAATGGCTAGAGGAGACAGAAATGTTATTTGAATTCCTGAATTTCACAGATGAGTGTAGAATTAGGCTTATTGAGAACCAGTTGCAAGAGACTGCTAGAAGATGGTGGTTACTCACCAAAGGAGCCTTAGAGCAGAGTCGTTCAGTGATCACGTGGAAGACCTTTAGATTTGAATTTTATCAAAGATTCTTCCCTACCTCATATAGACAGGATAGAAGTGCAGAATTTGCAAACCTGAGACAGGGTCCTTTGAGTGTTGATGAATACCTGGCACAGTTCTTCACACTTCTACGTTTTGCTCCTCTTGTGGCTAGAAATGATGATGCTATGGCTAGCCAGTTCATTCAAGGATTGAATCCAGAAATACGTACGTTGGTGAATGTGAAGCAATCAAGTAATTTTGCGGATACCTTGAATAGAGCTAAAAGAGCAGAAACGGTTCTGATAGGACAACAGAGAGCATCATATGTTTTTCCAAAACAGACCGCACAGCAACTGCCTTCCAGAGTAGAGATTGGCAGTCGTAGTGGTAAGGAAAAAGAACCATTGAGAATTCAAAAGAAACAGTTCAAGAAGTTAGGAAGTGATTCCTCTAGTTCTAGCAGTCCTGGTCCGAACTATACCGGAGTGTATTGTAGGATTTGCGGAGGGAGACATTCCCCAGAGCAATGCAAAGGAGTGCTTGGTAGGTGCAATATCTGTAAGCAGACGGGACACTTTGCTAAAGTTTGTCCTCAGAAACATTTTCGAAGATCTTAAAGAGCAGAGTCTTTAGTGGTAATGACTGAGAAACAACCCAGAAACTACAACAGGTACTATTCTTTATGATTATATTGCAGATGTATTGATATATACTAATGCATTCTTCATGAGTATCTGTGATTGAGTAGCATGGTGATATGCTAGATTTATGGGGTCTGTTTGTGCTGTAGTATTGAGTTCCTTACTGTTTGGAGGAATATGTTGATATCAGAGATTTCTGTGTCATGTTATATACTACAGTAGAATGAAACCGGAATTGGGTTAGTTTATGATGTACTTGTGTTACATGATGTTGATTGCATTATTGACATATATATGCTAAACAAGTACAGAAAATTAAGATCAGATCTAGTTGATAAATGAGGATTCTAGATCCAGAATTCCTTAGATCATTGTACTGTTTATGACTCGATTAGTACAGAAAGGAATAGATAGCATCCTTATGTATTCAATAGATCCACTGAAATCGAGTCTAGCAGTAACAAATGTGCTAGTAATCTAATAGTTGACTGATGTTGGCCTAGATAGGATGTCAGATGTGTTTTATATCAGAATGAACAGGAAGAAGTGACAGATTAAAGTATGGGCTAAGGAATCCAGTTGATTGTGTATTTCTCTGGAAGACATTTTAGTTGGTTTCTAAATTGACAGATTATGTGTTCAGGGGTATTTTGAAGAATTATGCTTGTTATATCTATGATTCCGGGATATATCCATAGCATCTGATTGTTTATATTGAATATTTGAAGACTGGGTTAAATATTCCGAGAACTGTGATTATTGTATACAGCAATGGGTCAGGTATGGATCCGAATGCAGTTATTGATACAGGTTTATATTCAGACTATGTGGTATCAGGAATGTCAGAATTAGCAGAATGTCAGATATGTCAGAACTTCCTTATCTGATTTGGACAGATTATCTTATTCTGATTATCTTTTTCTTGTATTACTTTACATCTGCTGAGTATTGTTATGATTCTAAATCAGTATTTGAGACATCTTATATTGGTTGGGAGTATATTCTATTTGCAGATGAAATATAGCAGTTGATCTGGACAGTATGAAGATTGGTCAGCCAGCCAGAATCTATTATGTTATGAGTTTTCTTAAACTCACTAGATCAGCATAGGATATTTATATTCTGAGTTTGATTTGGTGTTATTGTAATTATTATTCAGTGTGTGATACTATGCAGTTCCAATTGTATCAGAGTTGTTTGTGGAAAATACAGTAGTCCCGAACAGTGATCCGAATTTTCAGACCTGTATTTTGTTGATCAGATCAATTTAACAGCTATATGAATTTGCATTTTATATGGGTTTGGTTATCGTGTGTTATCAGAATTGTTTACAGCTTTTGGTATTGATAGTCAGAGCCGAATACCAGGTAGGTATTTCTTCGTTCTTTTATGTTATTAACTGATCTTGTACAGCATTAGTTCGAATCTGAAGTCACAGGTAGTGTCAGAACTGCACTGGGGTGGATTCAGGTTTCATTCAGCTATTTCAGAATGTAAGATATTCGAACAGATAATGTGGCATAGATAGATGAGATCAGTTGGGACAGCAAATTATGTTGTAAGATTGGTAGAAATGGTACTGATATGTTTGAATTGAGAACAAAAGAAGCCAGAAAGATATGAATCAGAAGATGATTACCGATTTAGTATATTTCTGAATAAGAAAATGTGAGTATGGCTTTCGGGATAAAAGTACCGTCAATTCTACAGCTTATGATATGATATGATTATGATTGACAGAATATTCAATCTATATCTATCAGTTTGTACCAGATTACGTACAAACAGAACCAGATGACATAGATCAATGTCAAAGGAATTGTCAGATTTACTAGAATGCTGCATTAGATGGTATCAGATTGTGATTTGGATGGAGCGGTACTTGTGACGGAAATATCATGAGTTCTCCCTCGCAGAGTTGTTACAGATTGACAGGTAGTCAGCGTGTAGTAACCAGATATTGGCGGATATGGGTAGAACTTTAGTACTAGATGTTAGTACTAGCTGTTATG
Source organism: Primulina eburnea (assembly GCF_022965805.1). Classification (NCBI taxonomy): domain Eukaryota; kingdom Viridiplantae; phylum Streptophyta; class Magnoliopsida; order Lamiales; family Gesneriaceae; genus Primulina; species Primulina eburnea. Next base: position 95,235 of record NW_027331086.1, read on the forward strand.
AATGGTTGTCAGGGTATGACTTACGGTATGACCATAACTATCCAGCTAGATTAGAATGAATAGATGTAAGAAACCAATGTCGGATGATGACGATTGGTATTGGGAGCCGAAGATGGAATAGCAACTACAGGTGGTATTGCTTTGTTATAAATTGCAATTGGCGTATACAGGTGTTATATAGCCAGTAATATGGGATTGATTCGGCTAGTGAAATGAGTTTGGATGTTAAACTCTGTCATATATTTCTTCTGACAGATTTGGTTTGATGATTGGTGAGTTCGAGGACGAACTCAGATCTAAGAGGGGGAGAAATGTAATGCCCGAGAATTTAATTAACGTAATCTGAGATGATTTGTTGATTATGACTTGATGTAATTATAGCCGGGCCAGTTCGAGATCAAATTGGAAAAAATTATGAGGGACACAAGATTTGGTCCGAATGTCATTCGCCCGGGCGGGAGTTTATGACCGCCCGAGCGAGAGGGTTTAATGGTAGAAAGCCGAGAGTCCTTCGCCCGGGCGGCACTTTTTGTCCGCCCGAGCGCGCATGTAGAATTGTGAGGGCCGAGAGTGCTTCGCCCTAGCGAGCAAGTTTTGACCGCCCTAGCGAGCGACGTGCAGCATGAAGAATAAGCCACTTGCCTTTCATGCGAGATGTGTATATATATATGTATATACAAACGTAATTAACAAGAATCAGAAAGAAATAAGAAGGAGAAGGGAAAAAGAAGAAACCGAGGGAAAAGTTGGAGATTGTGAACAATCCGCCCGTCCGATTTTAAATCCGCCTACAGTACTGTGTTCCTATCAAAGCAGGCTTCATCTGGACATCAGGGATGAACAGATTCGACTTCGAGACGTCGTCTTCATCAGATCAGGAAGACAAAGGTATAATTCATGTGATATTCGGGACGCATAACTCAAATTAGATTAATTTGAGTTTCCCAATAAAATCACATACTAGATTATTGTTTATATTGTTATCTGATTATGCTTTGATTATAGAATCTGTATTCAAGCAGGTAAGATAATTGTGATATTCAGTTATGAATATGATTATGCTTTGTTTACAGATTGTTATTCATTGCAGTTAAGATAGGAAAGTCTTTGACAGGCATTGTCAAATATCTAGACGTTTCGGTGTATCTCAGCATAGGAGTAGGTATTACTCTTATTGCCGCCGTTGATACAGCTCAGACCGAAGTCTAGGAATGAGACGTTCATTACCCCGATTGGAGGGTAGGTAGTGACGTCTTATTCACACCGGGATCCCTAGAGTTCTAGTCGAGTCAAGTCTAGACGTGATTTGATTAGGACTGCATGCTTATATGGATGTGGTTCCTAGATCATAGGACCCATCATTATTGCTTCCAATTGTGCTAGCATGTTTTTATGATTTAGATTGGTTATATGCATGGTTGGTTGATTTGAAGTGCATGCTTGTTGTGTGATTAGATTTCATAGCTTATGAAATCTAATGTTTCGATTTTATTCGTAACAGCATGTTTCATGAATTATTTTATGTATATACATGTTTACCATGTTTTATACTGGGATTTATTCTCACCGGAGTTATCCGGCTGTTGTCTTGTTTTGTATGTGTGCATGACAACAGGTGGGGCTGGATCAGGGTCGAGATGACGATGAGAGAAGACGAGTTAGCGTGGTGATTCCGGACTTACAGTAGATTGGGTTTTATTACTTGAATTTAGTAGTTGAACCTTAGATTAGATTATTGTATGTTAATACTGAAATGTATTTTATACAGATATGTATATTATTAGATGCCATTACCTTCCGCGTTTATATTTTAAAAAGAAGAATTTTTAGACCCTGTTTATCAGAATAGATAATTACATCCCAGTGATGATTAAGAAGATGATTAGCGTCCGGGTCCCCACAGTTTTATTGAAGAATAACGTGTCAAGCCCTTATATATATACTGCATGCAACTCTGGAAACGTGGCCTTATTATTCAAGCTACATGCATGATCGCGGGTGCGGTCGTGCAATGCCTATCCTGGCATTTGTCGAAAGCTCAGACCGCGGGTGCGGTGTCGGCACCGCGGGTGCGCTCTGGCTAGCACCGCGGGTGCGCTCTGCCATCTTTAAAAACACCAACTTACTGTCCATGCACCGCGGGTGCGGTCATGTCTGGCACCGCGGGTGCGGTGATGCTTCGACCTTTCTGGCAAAAATCCACAATTGCATGACCGCGGGTGCACTCCTGTTCTAGGCGCGGGTGCGGTCTTACAAACCCTATTTTCTCATGTCTTTTCTTCCCTCTTTGCATTTCATGCGTTTTCATATCTTCCGAATCTCTCGTTAATGAAGATTAATAATCTTGGTTATCAATTCTGTAATTCTTGGGCCTTACATTTCTCCCCCTCTTAGGTCTGAGTTCGTCCCCGAACTCACAAACAATCACTTCAAAGATAACAGAGGAAATGCATAACTGAGTTTAAACCAAAACTCAAATATCTGATTCTGGTTTGGAATAAAAATTCTCTAAGTATAATGTCATAATACTTCTCTAGTCCTTCTGACAGAATCAATCTTGCCATGTTGGTTATACAACATCCGTATAAACCAATCACAGTTCATAACAAACCAATACAAGTAGTTGTTACCCAGTCTGTTTATCCCAATCAAGGACATATGCAATCTTTAGCTTCAAATACCAATCGTCACCATCCGACATTGGTTTCTTAAATCTGTCCATTCTGAACTATTTTAATAGCTATTGTCATACAGTAATTCATACAGTGACAATAAGTCATAACATCTAATGCTAACATCCAGCACTAATGCTGTACCAAAATCTTCTAATATCTGGCTAATAAAGGGCCCAAAACTCATTTTTCACTAAAAACATTTTGGCCCATTTAAAATTCACAAATATGTTGACCATCTAATGGCCCAACAACATCAAGGCCCATGACACTTTGATTATCCAAAACACTTTTGGAAACCCTAGTCGTCATCGCCGTCGCCGGAGGTCCGTCGCCGGATTCCGGCAACACCCAAATTTTTTTTTTTTAATTTTAAAAAACAGTAACTTTCGGGCAGCCCCTCGGGCAGCCCTAAAAAAATATATATATTTTTTTTAAATTTTCGGCCTTGTGTATTTTTGTTGCAAAAAATATCTCAAGCGATTAGAAAACGATCTCAATATAATATCATGTATTATGCTACACAAAATGGTAACCATAGCTCTTGATACCACTTGAAAAGTAACGATTTAGGGAGACCGAAATGCACAACGGAAGCATAATTTTCTTTAAAATTTTCGGCCCCTCTTATTTTGTGTAGCAAAAATACAACAAACACCAAAAACCATGCATAGGGTGTTTAAAGAAGATATTACCTATCAATCTCAAGAGATTGATGAATGGCACCAACTTTGTTGTAAACAACAAAGCTCTTCAAAGGAAGACAAGTCTACAAGCTACCTCCTTTCCTTCAAAATCAAGCCCACCACTTGCAAGCTAAATCCCTTCTTGTTTTGCACTAGAAAAGCAAGAAGATTTTTCAAAGAAAAGAAGTTTGTATCTTCAACAACTTGAAGAACAAAAGAGAGGAAAAACTTGAGAGTGAAAAAAATGGGATTTTCGGCCAAAGGGGAGAATGGAGTGGGGGGGAGACTAGCCTTGGTTGTTGAAAAAGTAGAATCACCTTTTTGCATGCCATGCTTTGAAAACACAAAAAGTAGTCTCCCAACCCTTCACCTCCCATGCATGCATATTATATGGTTTTTAATCAAATTAAAAATCTTGGACTAAATTTAATTATCTCAAACATATTTGAGACTAATTAAACATTACTTGAATTTACCCAAGTCCCACTAGTTAAATAATTATTTTAATTGAGCTCTACAAGACTCAATATTATTTAATTAATTCAACACTTGAATTAATTTAATTATTTGGACTCTACTAGGCCCACTAGTGTTTAATTAATTAAACACTTGAATTAATTTAATTTAGTCCATAATAATGTTTATGAAAATCACAATTTTCAAATACATTATTCACTTGGCCATATTTTAATTTTAGGAACACTTCCATAAATTAAAATTTATATTTCTCTCATAGAAGTCATACTTCTATTTTTCCTTACGCCTATAAACTCATTTATAAGCCGTTCAACTCATTGAACTATTTTACTTCTCATCGGGATTTAGAAAGCTAGTACTTGTGTGGCCTTCAATGGTTCATTGATACAACTAGCCGTGGGTTCACATCTTCATGTGATTCGGACTAAACATGTCCTTATTCGAGCATACCCCAATTGCTCCATTCTTACTTATCAACTCCTTGATAATAAGAACGTCAGAACTCAAGTCTGATAGTACCCAACCAATCACGTTAAACGCCTAGCAGCATCGCTTACGTGATTCCCTAGGTATCACATGATAGTGCCTGTAAGAACCATTCAATTATGGTTAGCGTACAGTACGGTCCCTTCAACTCATATATCTCGACCGATTCGACAACTATTGGTTTATCGAGAGTTGTCAATGAATCGATACTATGTGTCATGTCGTAGTTACATCGATGGTGTAATCTATGAAACCCCTTTCATTATTACAACCATACTCTGATCAGAGATTTCAAACTACACGCACATGAAAACACATAGGATATCCATACCCGTAGGTAAGCGGTGAATCCCCGACTACAATGCATCGACTCCTATATGTTTTGCCGTAACACTCAACCTTGCCACCTGATGACCCCATAAGAGTCGGTAAACAAGTCAAAGTGAAACGCTAGCACATAGAGTCTCAATGTTGTCCCGGGTCATAAGGACTAATGGTGTACAACCATAAACTAGGACTTTTCCACTCGATAAGTGAGAACCACTTGGAAAATCCTTTATAGAGGGTTGTTTAGTGCACTATACCAGGAGCACCTATCTGCATGCTCGGACATCATAATGTCCCTTACCAATGAAACATGGTACTCACATCGCAGATACTAGTCTCTAACTCGAGCGGCCTATATCCTTCTTAGTGGCGGCTGAATCGACTAGGAACCGTTTAGAATATAAAGTATTCCAAATATGAGTTTCATGTTACTCATCATATGAGCATCTCATATTCTTTCTACTATTTGTATATTCAAGGACTTTATCTATGTAACTAGCATGGGTATACAGATAAAGATGTGCCAATATAATAAATTCAAATATTATTAAAATAAAGATCGTTTATACATAGAGTTTCATCGTGAACACTCGGCCAACACTTGGCTCGACGTGCACCTACTCTAACAATTGTGATGTCCGAACATGCAGATAGGTGCTCTTTGTAGAGTGCACTGAACAACCCTCCATAAAGGACTTTCCAAGTGGTTCTCACTTATCGAGTGGAAACGTCCTAGTTTATGGTTGTACACCATTAGTCCTTATGACCCGGGGCAACATTGAGACTCTATGTGCTAGAATTATACTTTGAATTGTTTACCGACTCTCATGGGGTCATCAGGTGGCAAGGTTGGGTGTTCTGTCGAAACATATAGGAGTCGATGCATTGTAGTCGGGGATTCACCGCTTACCTTCGGGTATGGATATACTATGTGTTATCATGTGTATGTAGGTTGAAATCTCTGATCAGAGTATGGTGGTAATTATGAAAGGGGTTTCATAGATTACACCATCGATGCAACTACGACATGACACATAGTATCGATTCATTGACAACTCTCGATAAACCAATGGTTGTCGAATCGATCGGGATATATGAGTTGAAGGGACCGTACTGTACGCAAACCATAATTGAATGGTTCTTGCAGGCACTATCATTTGATACCTAGGGAATCATGTAAGCGATGCTGCTAGGCGTTTAACATGATTGGTTGGGTACTATCAGACTTGAGTTCTGACGTTCTTGTTATCAAGGAGTTGATAAGTAAGAATGGAGCAATTGGGGTATGCTCATATAAGGACATGTTTAGTCCGAATCACATAGAGATGTGAACCCACGGCTAGTTGTATCAGTGAACCATTGAGGGCCACACAAGTACTAGATTTCTAGATCCCGTTGAGAAGTAAAAATAGTTCAATGTGTTGAACGGCTTATAAAGGAGTTCATAAGCGTAAGGAAAATTAGAAGTATGACTTCTATAAAGGAGAAAATAGTTCAATGTGTTGAACGGCTTATAAATGAGTTTATAAGCGTAAAGGAAAATAGAAGTGTGACTTCTATGAGAGAAATGTAAATTTTAATTTATGGAAGTTTTCCTAAATTAAAAATTGGCCAATTGAATAATGTATTCGAAAATTGTGATTTTCTTAAACATTATTATGGACTAAATTAAATTAATTTAAGTGTTGAATTAATTAAACACTAGTGGACCTAGTATAGTCCAAATAATTAAATTAATTCAAGTGTTGAATTAATTAAATTATATTGAGTCTTGTAGAGCTCAATTTAAATTAATTATTTAACTAGTGGGACTTGGGTAAATTGAAGTAATGTTTAATTAGTCTCAAATATGTTTGAGATAATTAAATTTAGTCCATGGTTTTTAATTTGTTAAAAACCATATAATATATGCATGCATGGGAGGTGAAGGGTTGGGAGACAACTTTTGCAACAACCAAGGCTTGGCATGCAAAAGTTGGTCTCTACTTTTTCCACTACCAAGACAAGTCTTCCCACTTCACTCTCACAATGAAATGGCCGAAATCTTGCATCTTCTCACCTTCAAAATTTTTCTCTCCTTTTGTTCTTCAAGTTGTTGAGGAATTCATCTCTTCTCTTTGAAAAATCTTCTTGTTTTTCTAGTGCAAAATAAGAAGGGTTCTAGCTAGTTGGTGGTGGGCCTAATTTTGGAGAAACGAGGAGGCTTGTAGATTTCTTCATGCCATTCAAGAGCTTTGTTGTTTAGCAACAAAGTTGGAGCCATCATCAACCTCAAGAGGTTGATAGGTAAAACTATTTCTAACACCCTATGTATGACTTGGATGGTGTTTAAATGTATTTGTTCCACAAAATGATGGTGGCCGAAATTTTAGCATGAAAAATAAAAATTTTTGACTTCTGTTGCGCTTCCGGTCACCGTAACCGATCACCTTTCATAAATAACAAGTAAATATAGTAAAATTTCATGCAACGTAAAATATCATGAGACTTGCATAACGTGTAAATATCCTGTTGTGAGTAATTATAATACATGCATAACTGAAATGAAAGTCATAAATAAAATGTTTGCTCGATAGATACCTGTAATAAAATGGCATATCATAATTTTCTGTTGAGATTATGCTCTAAGCTAGTGGCCCATGAACTGAACTGAACTGAATCGCCTGATCAGACTAATACCACAGTATACTGGGCGGTAGAGATCATCACAGCCCTTGGTCTGGATATCCGTACCAATAAATGAACTGAACTGAACCGGTAAGTGACCACCGGGTGAAGTAATAATCCCATGATAAGATGCTATCCCATGAAATCAAGCGGCCACAAGCAATATCGCATATATCTCAAAATAAACTTTTATATTCTTGCACGTAATATAAATAAATAACATAATTAAATATCCTGTATTATTTTACCAAATGGGTTGGGTCGTTCCCAGGCTCGCTGCGACCTAAATCTAACTTGAGAAATATGAAATGAACTAACTTGACCACAACTTGTAATTCAACCCAATAACGAGACAATTACGCCCAACGACTGGGTATTTAATCATGACTCCGTGCCAAACCGAACCAACACCGAACCATCATTTATTCATGATTAAAATACGCATAAAATGAAGAAATAATGCTCCTAAATAAGTATAAAATCATTAATTAGACTCGTGACTCCACGTCTCAGACTAGACTCAATCCTAGTCTAGGGATCCCGGTTTCCTGACGTTGGTATTCCATATCGAACATCAGTAATAGAAGAAGCTCCAATTCTATCCACTTCGATATAACCAAACATCCGGTGTCTTGACCAATCCATCACAGACTTTAGCACTATTGCTAATTCACTATCTTGTGACAATGTGCAATGTGTCAGTGACGATTCCATCACTATCGGCACTTATGTCACAAGATCACTCGTCTAATACTCGTCTAATACATGCTTTCTATAAATCAATAGAACAAGCATATAAATTCAAATTAATGCACATAATAACAATAAGTATGTGATTTAGGGAAACTCAAGTATATCCAACTCGAGTCGTTCTCCCGGTACCACATTGACTTATACATTTCTTTTATTGTAGTTCTGATGCCGTTGCTGTCTGGAATTCAAAGTCTGTCAACACTCAATCTGGCAATGACAATATCAATAATACCAAATCAATATACTGCTCAAATCAATACCAATCTGATCAATCTTGAATTAATTCAAAACCAACGGTATAACGGAACAATCTCGATATCCCGGTCAATACAACATCAGCAGATAATAATTACAATCTATAACTAATATCCAATCCAATCTGTTATCAATCCATATTTCAAATCTGTCCGATATCAATCGATATATTCTGACAAATAATAACAATTCCATAATAATGAAACATCATATATGAAACATATGATGTTTCTCAATCTGACTTCGATTCTACGATGTCTAACATGTCAAGAACATCATATATGAAACATATCCGATTCTCGCAATATCATAATTTCAAGACATATCAAAATTAAGAAAACTTATGTGGGGCCCTTAGCTCCTAATCGTTATTACAATACAATCAGATTAGGGTTAAGTAATTACAGCGGAAAACGAGTTTAAAATTTCTTTACAACGAGCCCAAAACATCTCTTCTAGATTTTGAATTCTAAAAGTAGTATTTCATCTCACGTCATAATCATGCCCACACGTAATCACAACCAATCACATACAAACATCTCATATCCTCGGGACATGCCCCGGTATATAGATACATATACATATATACTGGGAAGAAGACATAAACATAAACCTCAGCCCAAGCTGTGGCTCCCACCAGAAGTACCCTCTCCGGTCTCGTGATATCCTGTAGCACTTGCCATTGTCCACACACAAAGACAACAACAGCCCCCCTTGGGGGTGAGCAAAGCTCCGTATGGAACAACCAATCATATATACCACAGCTATCTAAACAATGATATATGGTATGCAATGCATGTATGTCGTGGAGGTATCAGGTCAAATGCCCATCCACTGAGCACATGTCAGAATCAATCGAATCGCTATCAAATCAATGCTCGAGCTGGCACACCGGCCAATATGAAAATACACGTATGATAGCGTCAGCAAAGCGCCGTCAAATCCCACATCTCATATCCAATCATATGGGGCCACAAATGTCTATGTTTTACGGGTCATATAATACCAACATAGCAATTGTGTTCACAAACCCCGGAATCCAATCCAATCATATCAAGGTATCCAAGGATCATAGGTCAACGTGCATGTCATGTATCGATGTATGCATAAAATGATGTGTGTTAATAAAACGTTCATTTCATACATCGATATTCACATCTCAATGTCATGTATGCCACATCAAATCAACACGTAGGCATATAGACACATATTCTCAATCCAATCAATCCAACATATATCATATAATACAGAGACCTGTCGTATGTTACCCGGTCGCAACATACCTCAATTCTTCGTTCCAGTTGATGTAACTTGAAGATATCAGTATAATACTTTATCTACATCAATAACATACTCATTCCAATCAAAAACATACTCCAAAATCATTAATATGAGTTTCAAATATCATTTGAAACTTCAAAAATTCATATCAAATCAAAATCATATCATAATTCAATTCTGACTTCGAATATGAGTTTCTTGTCGGTTATTCTACTACATATCAGAAATTCAACTTCAAATACATGCTATTCCAAAACTTGGATATTTCAAGCTGCTGGAACTAGAAGAAAATTACCTCAGTCAGAAGCCCTCGACGCGACGATCACAAATATATAACTTGTTTCGCGTTTAGAGAGCGTTTCAAAGTCGATTTGGAAGAAAGAATTTCGAAATCCTCGACTTATCTCTCGAACTCTCGGTAAGAATGAAGAAAGAAAGAAAAGAAAATCTAATCTTTATCCTCACCGCTTCGGCGCTCGGGCGGTTGAATTCTCGCCCCCGAGCGTGAGACATTCTGCCCCCGGATCTTACTTGTGCCGCGCTCGGGCGGTCAAACATTACCGCTCGGGCGCGGTGTGTTCTGCCCGAACACTCATCATTTCAACCCTGGCGCTCTGGCGGTCATTTTCTACCGCCCGGGCGCCACACATTTTATACAAAATTTAAATTTTGTACTATATTGGCGTCCGGCTTCTCCACTCGAGCTCTTAGAACGCCAATTCATATTCCACATTCATTTCTCAATTCATTGTCACGCTGTACATCAAATACATATTCACATGATAAATTCATAAATTATCGATAATCAACACAGGGTTTACGATAACATGATACACGGTCCTTACATTTCTCCCCCTCTTAAAAGATTTCGTCCTCGAAATCTCAAACATTTCTATATACATAACATTGGTAAACATACATATGTCACCAGTTATAGTACATATCAAAACTAAAATCAGAAAACGGATCAGAATACATAGAATACAATGGAACAGATGGACTAGCATCAAATAAATGCGGATATGCATCTCGCATTTTGCTTTCCAACTCCCACGTCGATTTTTCAACACCATGGCGTGTCCATTGTACTCTTACTAGAGGAATCGATTTGTTTCTCAATATCTTTTCCTTTGGATCCATAATGCGAACATGTTGGTCAACATAGGAAAGAGAAGGATCAAGTTCAACCTCGTCAGGTGCAAGTACATGTGATGGATCCGGTTCATATTTCCTCAACATAGAAACATGAAACACATCGTGAATAGCGGATAGAGCTGGTGGCAATGCCAATCGATACGCAAGATCACCAACTCGATCCAGAATCTCGTATGGACCAACATAACGAGGAGATAACTTCCCTCGCATGCCAAATCGAACAGTGCCTCTAAAGGGAGATATTTTCAAAAACACTCTGTCACCTTTCTTGAATTCCAAGGGTCGTCTTCGTTTATTCGCATAACTCGTCTGACGATCCTGAGCAGCTTTCATCCGCTGCCGAATCAACTGAACCTTATCGTTCATTTCCTGTATCATTTCAGGTCCAGTCAATTGTTTCTCACCAATTTCATCCCAGAATAACGGTGATCTACATCGTCTCCCATATAGAGCTTCAAACGGCGCCATACCGATACTCGTATGAAAGCTATTATTATAAGAAAATTCAACCAATGGTAAAGCATCTTGCCATCCCATTCTGAAGTCCATCACAATTGCACGCAACATATCCTCTAAAGTCTGAATTGTACGCTCAGTTTGGCCATCAGTTTGAGGATGATAAGCAGTACTCATAGCCAAACGCGTACCCATCGCTTCCTGAAAACTACCCCAAAATTTAGAAGCAAACATGGGATCACGGTCAGATACAATCGAGACTGGCACACCGTGCAGTCTCACAACATTCGCAATGTATAAACGGGCCATTCTCTTATAAGGATAAGTCCGCTCATACGGAATAAAATACGCAGATTTCGAAAGCCGATCAATAATAGCATCACAGCCCTTGGGCGAACGAGGTAAATGAGTCACAAAATCCATAGCAATATGTTCCCAATTCCATTTCGGGATTTCGAGACTACGGAGCAATCCTCCAGGTTTCATTCTCTCGGCTTTCACTTGCTGGCAGACATGACATTTAGAAATAAACTCAGCAATGTCCTTCTTCATACGTCTCCACCAGAATTGAGGTCTCAATGTCAAATACATCTTTCGACCTCCAGGGTGAATACTGTATTTGCTACAATGTGCCTCTCGAAGCAGATACAAGTTCTTTCGACTTTTGGATCTGAGCATCGCTTCGTTGGGCCTTTCTTATTTTCGATATCAAATTTGGCTCAATTTGCAATGCTGAGACAGTTACAGAATTCCAATTCGAGTGAAAAGTCCAACCAGAAGTACATATATCCTCGTGTACTTTGGCGACACTGACAGAAGATAGAACAGAGTCATGAAATTTATGGCTCAGGCCATCCGCAGTAACATTCACCGATCCAGGGTGATATTGAATCTCACAATCAAAATCCTTCAGGAGATCCATCCATATGCGTTGCCTCATATTCAAATCAGATTGAGAAAAGAGATATTTCAGACTCTTTGTAGTATCCCGATGCCTAAATTGAGTAATTATTGGATTAATTATATTCTGCGAGTTCGGAAGGAACGAACCAGGATCGGACCGTCCGAAGAGGTTCGGATCGTCCGAAGTGGGTTCGGATGGACCGTTCGGTTCGGTGTCAGACCGAGTCTTGTCAACAGTAGACCGTGTCAGGGTTCGGATCGTCCGAAGAGGTTCGGATCGTCCGAAGACAGGTGGCTGGACACGTGGAAGACATGCAGAGTTCGGAACGTCCGAAGTGGATCGGATCGTCCGAAGTGCACAGGATCGGATCTTCCGAAGTGGATCGGATCGTCCGATCGTCGTCTATAAATAGAGGCGCGAGGCTTCACTTTTCAATTACCAATTCCGAGAGTTCCAGAGCGTTTTAGTCGTTTCTGATGGGTTTCTAGCTTTTCCCGAGGTTCGGGCACTAGCAGGGAGCTACTGGCTTTGTAGCGGAGCTGTGCTCTAGTTGGGAGCTAGCGGCATCAGTGGGCTGACTACGGACGCAGGTATGGTTCTAGGTTCCCTTGAGATTTGGAAGTATCTATTAGTCTAGTTAAGGCTTTTAGATGTGGTTTAGTGATATGGTATCACTTGGATTGTAGGCTTGATTCTAGGGCTGATTACTAGGATCTACTGGTTTGAGGTACGGAAGTACTATCCGAGATATCCTGGTTGAGTATGCTTTACTATGTGTTGCATGTTTATGTGTTGCATTATTATCTGACATATGATGCATGGTTTATTATGCGGCATTTGCATAATCATGTTGGGCCTGTTTATCTTTTGAGATAGCCTGTTCAGAGGGTGCTCAGCCCTCGGTTGTTGTGGATGGTTGGACCCCGTTGGCCGACGGTGGTCAGGATACCGGTATATCCACAGGTTTATGGTATGGGAGCCACCTCCTGGTGCGACGGCGCAGAGTGCTACATACCTTGACGTCATTTGCCTGAGCAGTTTTTCGTTATACCCAGACCCTGGTATCCAGTACATTTTGCATACATGCATGTCATAGTCTTGTATACTCATTCTTTCGGTACTGAGCGTTTTATGCTCACGTCCTCGGTTTATCTCTGTTTTGGACACCCTATTCGATGGGGCAGGTCTCAGGTTGGACGGTCCAGGAGGGAGAGGACAGGGAGCTAGCAGGGGTTGACCTGTAGTTGCTGGTATTTTATTCTTGGGATTTAGTTTGATTTGGTTGTTTTAGTATTCGTACTTACTGATTCGATCGGGCTGTATATGTTGTTTTTCCGCTGTTTATCTGTTTCAGTTTTATTAAGTTAATTGCATGCTTAAGTTCTGATTAGTAGGTGATTCTGGAACGGGTCACTACATTTATGGTATCAGAGCATGCATTAAGATTTTGGGATTTAGAACTGTTCTTTTGGGTCTAATCTCTGGTGACTTTTTGTAGAGATGTCTGGTTTTGACGACGATGCTAGTAGTCATGGCAGCGTGGGACGCTGGGGAGACCGCGACGATCGGGAGCGACGTCGAGAGCATCGGGAACGTCGTCCACACCGACGAGATGAGCCTCGGAGTTTCAGTATGCATAGGTTCTTGCAGATGGGGCCGAAACCTCTTTCGGGCGGCGAGACTCCGGATGTTGCGGAGAACTGGCTTGAGAGGATGGAGAGCTGTTTCAAGTCTTTCCAGTGCTCGGCGGAGCAGCAGATGGATACCCTTGATTTCTTGCTGGAGGGCGGTGCACGTAAGTGGTGGAGGTCTACCTCTGCACCGATAGTTCAGCGACAGGGCCGAGTTCTTTGGGCCGATTTCCGAGCTGCTTTCATGCTGCTTTACTTTCCGCCAGCTCTTCTGCAGACCAAGGCGATTGAGTTGATCAATCTGAAGCAGGGGAGTTTGTCTGTTGATGAGTATCAGCAGAAGTTCTTTGAGTTGCTCCCATATGTTCCGCACGTCAGTGACAATGCGGTGGCCAAGTATAATCATTTTCTTCAGGGCCTCAATCAGGAGATTTATGATCGGGTCGTGGTCTGTGATGATCCGACGTCGTATGAGGGCCTTGTGAACCGTTGTCGCCAGGCAGAGGGCAGTTTGCTGAGGGGTCGAGCCATGCAGTCTGCTCGTCCTACTAGTTCTTTGGGTCCCCGTGCCCAATCATTTAAGAAGGCTGGATCTACTTCTTCTTCCTCTGGATCTGGAGGAGTTCACCATTTTGGGAAGAAGAAGGGCCCGTGTCAGCATTGCGGGAAGGACCATCCGACAGAGCGTTGTCGCAGAGTTGCGGGTGCTTGTTTCAGGTGCGGTGAGATGGGCCACATGAAGAGAGATTGTCCACAGATGGGTGGAGGATCAGGATCTGGTTCTCAGGCTTCAGTTCATCAGAGGCCACAGCAGGGACAGTCTACTCAGGGCTCTAACCTCCGACCGCGTACTCAAGGGCAGGTCTTTGCTCTTAACCAGGATCAGGCTGCTGAGGAGAACGAGAGAGTTATTGCAGGTATTTGTAATTTATGTGGATTACCTGCTTACGTTCTCATTGATACTGGTGCATCGCATTCATTTATATCTGCGAGGTTTGCTAAGCGTCATGCTTTACCTTTCACTTCTTTGGACATTGTGGTATCTGTTTCCACACCGATGGGTCATTCGGTGTTAGCTAAACGTCTAGTGATGGGTTGTCCTCTAGAGATTGAGGGTAATATCTTAACTGCTAATTTGATGATTCTTCCGATGGAGGATTTTGATTGCATTCTGGGAATAGATGTGCTGACTGTGTATAGAGCTACTGTGGACTGTTACCAGAAGTTCGTGCAGTTTCGTCCAGTGGAGGGCGACAGTTGGTTTTTCTATGGAGAGGGAGCGCGACCCCCGATGCCTGTGGTTTCTGCTCTGAAAGCCTGTCGTGCCTTAGAGTCGGGCGGAGAAGGCTACCTTATCTATGCTATTGATTCGTCCGCAGACAGTGTCGGGGTCAGTGACATTCCAGTGGTTTGCGATTTTCCGGATGTTTTTCCCGAGGAGATTCCTGGTTTTCCTCCAGTTCGGGAAGTGGATTTCAGCATTGATTTAGTGCCAGGCACGGCACCAATCTCCAGAGCTCCTTATCGTTTAGCTCCATCAGAGATGCAAGAATTGAAACAGCAGTTGCAGGATCTTCTTGACAAGGGGTATATTCGACCCAGTGTGTCCCCGTGGGGAGCACCAGTTCTTTTTGTCAAAAAGAAGGATGGTTCTATGCGGCTCTGCATAGATTATCGGCAGTTGAATCGTGCTACGATAAAGAATAAGTATCCGTTGCCACGGATTGATGATTTATTTGATCAACTGCAAGGTACCTCTGTGTATTCCAAGATCGATTTAAGGTCTGGTTATCATCAACTTCGAGTTCATCAGGGAGATATATCAAAGACTGCATTCAGGACCCGGTATGGGCATTATGAGTTTCTGGTTATGCCTTTTGGGGTGACGAATGCACCAGCAGTTTTTATGGATCTGATGAATCGGGTATTTCGAGACTTCTTGGATAAATTTGTTGTGGTGTTCATAGATGATATCTTAATCTATTCGCGTGATCAGCGAGAACACGTACAACACTTGAGAATTATTTTACAGATACTTCGCGAGAATCAGCTTTATGCGAAGTTGAGTAAATGCGAGTTTTGGATTGACAAGGTTGTATTCCTTGGTCATGTTATTTCTAGCGAGGGAGTTTCAGTTGACCCGAGCAAGGTGGAGGCGGTATTGAACTGGTCGCGTCCGACGACAGTAGCCGAGATCCGCAGTTTTCTGGGATTGGCTGGGTATTATCGCCGCTTCATTGTCAACTTCTCTCAGATTGCTAAGCCACTTACTCAGCTCACTCGGAAAGATGTTTCATTTGAGTGGACATCAGAGTGCGAAGAGAGTTTCTTGGAGCTTCGCAGACGGTTGACATCTGCGCCTGTTTTGGCCTTACCGGCTGGATCTGGTGGTTTTAGTGTTTACACCGACGCCTCTTTGCAGGGTCTAGGGTGTGTTTTGATGCAGAATGAGCATGTGATTGCTTATGCGTCGAGGCAGTTGAAGCCTCATGAGGAGAACTATCCTGTTCATGATCTGGAATTAGCAGCGATCGTTTTTGCTTTGAAAATCTGGCGCCATTATCTGTATGGTGAGCGATTTGAGATTTTCACCGATCATAAGAGTTTGAAGTATCTGTTCACTCAGGCAGAGTTGAACATGCGTCAGCGTCGCTGGATGGATCTACTCAAGGATTATGATTGTGAGATCAAGTATCATCCAGGATCTGCGAATCTCACGGCTGATGCTCTTAGTCGCAAGGTGAGATTGTCTGCTCTTCAGACTTGTGCTGTATCTGGGATTATTCAGGATTTCTGTTCGATGGGATTCAATTATAAGCATCGGAAGGGATCAGAGAGTATCCGTGTGGCTACTATTTTGTCTGAACCAGTGTTGTACTCTCGGATTAGAGATGCTCAGATGTCTGATTCTAAGGTTCAGAAATTAGCTCGGTTGGCTGATGGAGATAATACTTCTGGTTTCCACTATCAGTCTCAGGGTCTTTTGTGCTTATCTGGTCGTGTTGTTGTATCGGAGGATGACACTTTGAGGGAGGAGATTTTGTCCCAGGCTCATCGTAGCAAGTTGAGTGTTCATCCGGGGAGCAACAAGATGTATAAAGATTTAAGGACTCGATTTTGGTGGAAAGGTATGAAACGCAATGTTTATCAGTATGTCTCCAAGTGCCTGGTCTGTCAGCAGGTAAAGGCAGAGTATCGACGACCTGGAGGTTTGTTGCAGAATCTTCCTATTCCGGAGTGGAAGTGGGAGCATATCACGATGGACTTCGTGACTCACTTGCCTATGTCTGTGGGGAATAGAGATGCTATCTGGGTTGTAGTAGATCGGCTTACCAAGTCTGCCCATTTTCTTCCGTATAACAGAGATTTCACTTTCGATCGGATGGCACGGTTGTACATTCAGGAGATTGTACGGTTTCATGGTGTGCCTGTGAGTATCGTTAGTGACAGAGATCCTCGATTTACGTCTAGATTTTGGGGTAGCTTTCAGCAAGCTTTGGGCACTACTTTGAGTTTGAGTACTGCGTATCACCCAGAGACTGACGGACAGTCAGAGAGGACTATTCGTACGCTTGAGGATATGTTGAGGTCTTGTGTGATGGATTTCGGGCCAGCTTGGCAGGATCATTTGCCACTGATAGAGTTTGCATACAACAACAGCTTTCATAGGAGTATTGGTATGTCTCCGTTTGAAGCGTTGTATGGTCGACGTTGTCGTACTCCTCTGTTCTGGGAGGAAGTCGGAGAACGACAGGTCGAGGGTCCAGAATTGATTCAGCAGGCCAAGGATAAAGTTCTTGTGATCAAGCAGCGGATTAAGACTGCTCAGGATCGACAAGCGAGTTATGCGAACACCAAGCGCAGGCCTCTTCATTTTGATGCAGGCGAGAAAGTGTTTCTCAAGGTATCACCTTTTCGGAGGATTCTGAGATTTGGACTCAAGGGTAAGCTATCTCCGAGATTCATTGGTCCTTTTGAGATCTTGGAATGTGTGGGAGATTTGGCCTACAGATTAGCCTTGCCACCGTATCTGTCTAGTGTTCACAATGTGTTTCATGTGTCCTTGTTGAGACGATACGTAGCGGATGAGTCCCATGTTTTGCATCCGACAGAAGTTCAGTTGAATCCGGATTTGTCTTTTGTAGAAAGACCGGTTTCGATCTTAGACCGGAAGGATAAGGTACTGCGGAATAAGACTATTCCTCTTGTCTTAGTGCAGTGGCAGCGCCGAGGTACTGAAGAAGCTACTTGGGAACTAGAGAGTCGCATGCGGTCAGAGCATCCTGAGTTGTTCTAGTTGTAGCATTTTCAGTTATGATTGTAATTTCAGTTGGGCTTTCAATTTGTAATTCATTCTTGAGATGAATGTATTGATTGTTCAGAATTGT
This sequence comes from Primulina eburnea, assembly GCF_022965805.1. NCBI lineage: Eukaryota > Viridiplantae > Streptophyta > Magnoliopsida > Lamiales > Gesneriaceae > Primulina > Primulina eburnea. The sequence continues at coordinate 113,373 of NW_027331086.1, forward strand.
TATTCTTCAGACTCGATTTCGCGGACGAAATCCTTTTTAGAGGGGGAGAATGTAGTATCCCGATGCCTAAATTGAGTAATTATTGGATTAATTATATTCTGCGAGTTCGGAAGGAACGAACCAGGATCGGACCGTCCGAAGAGGTTCGGATCGTCCGAAGTGGGTTCGGATGGACCGTTCGGTTCGGTGTCAGACCGAGTCTTGTCAACAGTAGACCGTGTCAGGGTTCGGATTGTCCGAAGAGGTTCGGATCGTCCGAAGACAGGTGGCTGGACACGTGGAAGACATGCAGAGTTCGGAAGGTCCGAAGTGGATCGGATCGTCCGAAGTGCACAGGATCGGATCTTCCGAAGTGGATCGGATCGTCCGATCGTCGTCTATAAATAGAGGCGCGAGGCTTCACTTTTCAATTACCAATTCCGAGAGTTCCAGAGCGTTTTAGTCGTTTCTGATGGGTTTCTAGCTTTTCCCGAGGTTCGGGCACTAGCAGGGAGCTACTGGCTTTGTAGCGGAGCTGTGCTCTAGTTGGGAGCTAGCGGCATCAGTGGGCTGACTACGGACGCAGGTATGGTTCTAGGTTCCCTTGAGATTTGGAAGTATCTATTAGTCTAGTTAAGGCTTTTAGATGTGGTTTAGTGATATGGTATCACTTGGATTGTAGGCTTGATTCTAGGGCTGATTACTAGGATCTACTGGTTTGAGGTACGGAAGTACTATCCGAGATATCCTGGTTGAGTATGCTTTACTATGTGTTGCATGTTTATGTGTTGCATTATTATCTGACATATGATGCATGGTTTATTATGCGGCATTTGCATAATCATGTTGGGCCTGTTTATCTTTTGAGATAGCCTGTTCAGAGGGTGCTCAGCCCTCGGTTGTTGTGGATGGTTGGACCCCGTTGGCCGACGGTGGTCAGGATACCGGTATATCCACAGGTTTATGGTATGGGAGCCACCTCCTGGTGCGACGGCGCAGAGTGCTACATACCTTGACGTCATTTGCCTGAGCAGTTTTTCGTTATACCCAGACCCTGGTATCCAGTACATTTTGCATACATGCATGTCATAGTCTTGTATACTCATTCTTTCGGTACTGAGCGTTTTATGCTCACGTCCTCGGTTTATCTCTGTTTTGGACACCCTATTCGATGGGGCAGGTCTCAGGTTGGACGGTCCAGGAGGGAGAGGACAGGGAGCTAGCAGGGGTTGACCTGTAGTTGCTGGTATTTTATTCTTGGGATTTAGTTTGATTTGGTTGTTTTAGTATTCGTACTTACTGATTCGATCGGGCTGTATATGTTGTTTTTCCGCTGTTTATCTGTTTCAGTTTTATTAAGTTAATTGCATGCTTAAGTTCTGATTAGTAGGTGATTCTGGAACGGGTCACTACACTCTTATTGTAGCGCCCTTACTCGAGCCACTACTAAACAGACTAATAAACATGCAACATTAAACTTAATGCCAACAATTAAACAGCGGAAACCAAATACTTAATCATCTTACAACCCAAATGGAAACAAAACAATAACAACAGTCTTAAACGTTAATACAACCATAACAAATACAAAACATAACCCTGAACGAAAATACAGTAAACCACAGGAAACCTCCACTGGATCACCACCGAAACCCAACTGCTCTAGCCACTGCCCTGGTCGTCCAAACCGTCCAACCTAAGACCTGCCCCGTGGAATGGGGTGCCCAAGATGAAAACAAGGACGTGAGCGACAATCGCCCAATACGAGAATGTACGAGTATACAAACTGATATGATGCATGCAAAATGCAATATGCTCGGATATCAAGGATCAAGTCAAGAATCTCATGCTCAGTCTAGAGGCGCCTGAGTGTGTAGTCTCCGATCTGCCCTAGGCATGTTTTGGCTCCCACACTCATCATCAAGACGTGGACCTGCAATGTCCAGGTCATCAGAGCCCGCGGGTCCCGTCGGACACTGTAGCTCTCGATGCCCCATCGTCCACAATACAGAATAGGGCTGAGCGGCCCCAACAAACGAGGTATATCTCAAACGATATCAGGCTCAACATGATATGTCATGCATAATATGCCAAAGCAGTAAAACATGTATCATGCAACAGATAAATATGCAGCATATAAGTGTGTATACTACGCTTGGATATCTCAGTCAGTACATCACGTACCTCACTAAAACAATCTGACAGAAAGCTCTGAACCTAGACAATACCAACATAAAGAAATCACTAACAAACCAGATCAAACATGCTACAAAGATCTCCCTAATGATCCTTAAATCACTATCTAAGGATTTAGGGTTATACCTGCGTCCGTCGTTAGCCCGCTGATGATGTCTCGATCTCAGTTCACCGACCCCTCCTCGAGTCGATACTAGCTCCGAAACTTCTCGACACCAAAGTGCCCTCGATACTGGCTAGAAAACCTAAGGATAACTAGAACTCTCTCTCTGAAGAAATGCGGTGAAGGAAACAAAAGAATCGGCTTCCATTTATAGGCTGAAACTGGACTAGTTCACAAAATCCGAAACAATCTTATCTGCCACGTGTCAGAACCTCATTGGTCTAGTTGGATTTCTCGAGATAATGTAATCAGAGATAGATCGGATTATCCATTTCCTTAATAATACTTAATTAACAAATCATTATCTCTTAATTAATACTTAATTGAAAACAAAGATTCGGGTCATTACATCCTCCCCTCCTTACAAAGATTTCGTCCTCGAAATCAAAACTGAAGTACAATACAACTGAATAAAATACAACTCAAAACAAATGAGGATACTCTGAGCGCATACGACTCTCTAACTCCCAAGTCGCTTCTGCAGTACCTCGGCGTTGCCATTGCACTAGAACAAGTGGAATGGTCTTGTTTCTGAGCTTCTTCTCTTTCCTACCCAGGATTAAAAGCGGCTGCTCGACATAAGTCAAGTCTTCTTCAAGTTGAACATCTGTCAGACTAAGAACGTGCGACTCATCTGCTACATATCGTCGTAGCAACGATACATGAAAGACATTATGAATGCTGGACAGATACGGCGGTAAAGCCAATCGATACACCAAATTTCCAACACATTCCAAGATCTCAAAAGGTCCGATGAATCTTGGGGCTAATTTTCCTTTGAGTCCAAATCTCATCACCCTGCTGAACGGTGAAACTTTAAGGAAAACTTTTTCCCCTGACTGAAACTGTAGAGGTCTACGCTTGGTATTCGCGTAACTCGATTGACGATCTTGTGCAGTTTTATCTTCTTCTTGATCAATTCCACTACATCAATCGCTTGCTGCACTAATTCAGGTCCTTGCACTTGTCGTTCTCCTACTTCGTCCCAAAACAAAGGAGTACGACAACGTCTACCATACAAAGCTTCGAACGGAGCCATACCAATGCTGCTGTGATAGCTATTGTTATATGCAAACTCTACAAGCGGCAGATGATCATGCCATGCTTGTCCAAAATCCAAAGCACAAGCACGCAACATGTCCTCGAGTGTCTGAATAGTCCTCTCAGACTGACCATCGGTCTCTGGATGATAGGCAGTACTCAGACTCAATGTCGTTCCCAACGCTTTTTGAAAACTTCCCCAGAACCTTGAGGTAAAGCGTGGATCTCTATCACTGACTATACTTGTTGGCACACCATGATATTTAAGAACCTCTTGGATGTATAGTCTTGCCATGCGATCGAAACTATATTCCCGACTATACGGAATGAAATGTGCTGACTTAGTCAGTCGGTCCACAACAACCCAAATTGCATCACAATTCTTAGAAGACATCGGCAAGTGGGTGACAAAATCCATCGTTACATGCTCCCACTTCCACTCAGGGATAGGAAGATTCTGAAGTAATCCTCCTGGTCGTCGATGTTCAGCTTTCACTTGCTAACAAACTAAACACTTGGCTACAAACTGGTAAACACTTCTCTTCATACCTTTCCACCAAAACTTGGTCTTCAAATCCTTATACATTTTCATGCTTCCAGGGTGGATACTCAACTTACTCCTATGAGCTTGAGATAGAATCTCGTCTCTCAATTTAGAATCTTCTGGAACTACGATTCTTCCTGACAGACACAAGGTTCCATCTGTTTGGAACGCAAAGCCAGATGTGTTGTCTCCGTTAGCTAACCTTGCTAACTTTTCCACCTTCGGATCAGAAAACTGAGCTTCTCTGATTTTGGCATACAACATCGGTTCAGATAAAATGCTCGATACTCGAATGTGTTCCATTCCTTTCTTATGACGGAAGTGAAATCCCAGAGAACAACAATCTTGGATTACACTTGATATGAAACTTGTCTGGAGTGCAGATAATCTCACCTTGCGACTAAGAGCATCAGCTGTAAGATTTGCTGATCCTGGATGATACTTGATTTCGCAATCATAATCTTTTAACAAATCCATCCATCTTCTTTGGTGCATATTCAACTCTGCTTGAGTGAAGATATACTTCAAACTCTTGTGATCCGTAAAAATCTCAAATCTCTCTCCGTAGAGATAATGTCGCCAAATCTTCAAAGCAAACACAATCGCTGCCAATTCTAGATCATGAACTAGATAATTCTCTTCATGCTTCTTCAACTGTCTGGATGCATATGCAATCACATGACCATTCTGGGTTAAAACGCACCCAAGTCCTTGAAGTGATGCATCAGTGTACACAATGTACCCTCCTGATCCAGATGGCAGAGCTAAAACTGGTGCAGTTGTCAGACGTTGACGCAGTTCATTGAAACTATTTTCACAATCATGAGTCCATTCGAACTGCACATTCTTACACGTCAGTTGAGTCAATGGTTTGGCAATCTGAGAAAATCCTGAAATGAATCTCCGGTAATAACCTGCCAAACCTAGAAAACTTCTTATCTCTTGAGCTGATTCCGGTCGTGCCCAACTCAACACTGCTTCGATCTTGCTAGGATCCACTGATATCCCATCTTTGGATATAACATGTCCCAAGAAGACAACTCTGTCGAGGCAAAACTCGCACTTGTTCAACTTAGCATACAGTTGGTGATTCCTTAAGGTTAGCAACACAATCCTTAAATGTTGTGCATGCTCTTCAAGGCTACGAGAGTATACCAGTATGTCATCAATAAAGACAATGACAAACTTGTCAAGATATTCCTGGAATACTCGGTTCATCAAATCCATAAATACTGCTGGAGCATTCGTCAAACCAAACGGCATCACTAGAAACTCGTAATGCCCATACCTTGTTCGAAATGCAGTCTTAGGGATATCACGTTGATGAACTCGAAGTTGATGATATCCAGACCGTAAATCGATCTTCGAGTACACTGAAGTCCCTTGCAGTTGATCAAACAAATCATCAATCCGTGGTAACGGATATTTATTCTTGACTGTTACTCGGTTCAACTGTCGATAATCTATGCAAAGCCGCATAGACCCATCCTTCTTTTTAACGAACAACACTGGTGCTCCCCAAGGAGACACACTGGGTCTAATGTACCCTTTGTCCAGAAGATCTTGCAACTGTTGTTTCAACTCTTTCATCTCTGTTGGTGCCAATCTATAAGGCGCTCTGGAGATAGGTGCGGTTCCTGGTACCAACTCTATCTCCGCTTCCACTTCCCTCTCTGGAGGAAATCCAGGAATTTCATCAAGGAAAACATCAGGAAATTCATCGACAACTGGAATGTTCTTCACATCGATTACATCCTTCGATACGTCAATAGCATAAATGAGGTATCCTTCTCCTCCTTTTACTAAAGCCCGTTGTGCCTTTACAGCAGACACTACTGACATTGGAGGTCGAGCTCCCTCACCAAAGAAGAACCAATTCTCGTCTCTTTCTGGACGAAACTGAACGAGACGTTGATAACAATCTACCGTCGCTCTATACTTAGTCAATAGGTCGATTCCCATAATACAATCGAAATCTTCCATAGCCAATATCATCAAATTGGCAGACAAGTAATTTCCTTCAAACTCTAGCAAACAGTCTACTACAAGTCGCTTAGCTAAAACCTCTTGTCCCATCGGTGTAGACACCGACAACAAAACATCTAATGACACGTAGGGTATTTTATGCTTCTTAACAAACATTGATGCTATGAATGAATGCGATGCCCCAGTGTCAATCAATAAATATGCAGGAATACCACATAAAAGAAAATTACCTGCAATGACTCTCTCGTTATGCTCCTCAGCTTGCTCTTGGTTTAAGGCAAACACTTGCCCCTGAACTCGTGGGCGTTGCTGAGATCCTTGCGATATTCCTCCACGACGAGAACCTTGAGCAGGAAAACCTTTCTGTTGAACAGTGGCCTCAGACTGTTTTCCACTATAAGACCCTGTCATAGAACCTCCGCCCTCCACTCTGATTCTCCAAATTAGGGCAATCCCTCTTCATGTGACCAAAACCACCACAATTGAAACATGCACCCGTTGCTCTTCGACAATTCTCCGTCGGGTGATTGCCTCCGCAGTGGCCACATTGCATCTTTTTCCTACCAAAGCTGTGCACCCCTCCAGAACCGGAAGAAGAAGAAGATGCAGACTTCTTGAAAGACTGACCCAAGACGGAAAAAAAAGAAAGAGAAAAAGGG
>NW_027331087.1:0-11132 GCF_022965805.1 Primulina eburnea
TCCTGATCTGACCATTTGAATCGATCTTTGCACATTCTGATCTGTTCTCTGTGCTTCTTTGATCCTCCGGATCAGATCTGGCTCAGCTTGCATAGTAGCGAGTCGTAGTGGCTTCTTATCTGTATCAAATTCTAGTCCAGAGAAACAGCAATTTTCAACAAGCTTCGTAACACCTATCGTCGATAAGGATAAGGAACAAACCTTTCGACTCAAGGCGTCTGCTGCTGCATTTGACTTCCCTGGATAGTATTTAATTTCACAATCAAAGTCTTTTAGCAGATCAAGCCATCTACGCTGCCTCATGTTCAACTCCGACTGAGAAAACAAGTACTTTAGGCTTTTATGGTCTGAATAGATCTCGAATTTCTCGCCATAAAGATAATGACGCCAGATCTTCAGTGCAAATACGATAGCCGCCAATTCAAGATCGTGAATGGGGTATCGAGTCTCGTGAGTCTTCAACTGTCTCGAGGCATATGCGACTACATGACCTCGCTGCATAAGAACACATCCCAACCCTCTGTGAGAGGCATCACAATATACCACGAAATCACCCGTACCTGAAGGAATCATCAAGACAGGTGCACTGGTCAGCCTCTTCTTCAGTTCTAGAAAGCTAGACTCACAGTCCTCAGACCATAAGAATGGCGCATTCTTCATGTGTCAATTGTGTGATTGGCTTGGCGAACGGGAGAAGTCTTGGATGAATCGTCTATAGTATCCTGCTAGACCCATGAAACTGCGTATTTCTGGTACAGAAGTCGGTACTCGGCCAACTGATCACAGCTTCCACTTTACTTGGGTCTACAGAGATACCATCTCCAGATATGATATGTCCCAAAAAGACAACTCGATTCAACCAAAACTCACACTTTGACAATTTGGCATACAATTTCTCATTTCTTAGTGTCTGCAACACGATTCTGAGATGTTCTGCATGCTCAGTCCTATTCTTAGAATACACCAGAATATCATCGATAAAAACAATAACAAATTCATCCAAATACCTCTGAAAGATTTGATTCATCAAGCCCATAAATACCGCCGGAGCATTTGTTAAACCAAAATGACAATAAATTCGTAATGCCCATACCTGGTTCGAAATGCTGTCTTCGGTATGTCTATATCTCGGACTCGGAGCTGATGATATCCGGATCGCAAATCAATCTTAGAATAAACAGAGGATCCCTGTAATTGATCAAAGAGATCGTCAATTCTAGGCAAAGGATATTTGTTCTTGATCGTTGCCTTATTCAGTTGCCTGTAATCGATACACAACCGCATCGATCCATCTTTCTTTCGCACGAATAGCACTGGAGCGCCCCAGGGAGATACACTAGGTCTGATATATCCCTTGGCTAGAAGATCTTCCAACTGTGCCTTTAATTCTTTCAACTCTATCGGTGCCATCCTATACGGAGCTCTCGAAATAGGAGTGGTACCTGGAATCAAATCAATGCTAAATCTACCCTCTCGCACCGGAGGTAATCCTGGGATCTCATCTGGAAAGATATCTACAATTCTCGTACTACTGGCAAATCTGCCAATGTCGGCTAGATTTCTGTACATCTACAGCATACACAAGGAACCCACTGCTCCTTTCTGTAACAACTTATTCATAGACAAAGCCGAGATCAAGGGAATCCGAGATCTGGAACCCTTTCCGTAGAATTCCACTCCTCTGCCATTTCTGGTCTGAATCTGACAATCTTGTGGAAAACATCCACGGTGGCTCTGTACTTTGTTAACATGTCAATTCCAACAATACAATCAAAATCATCTAACCCGAGTACTATGCAATCTAGATCAATTTCATGACCCTCGAACCGTAAGAGGCAATGTCTAACCGTGGTCACAGCTATCAAACCACTTCCCAACGGAAAATTAATAGACACGACATCTAGTAACGACTCAACAGGCAGAGAATGCAATAATGCAAATCGTTCTGATATGAATGTATGTGATGCACCCGTATCTATCAATATATAAGCGGGATAACCGCAAAGAGAACAGTTACCTGCTATGACATCATCTGGGGCATCCTGCGCTTGCTCTTCAGTCAAGGCAAACACTTGAGCCTGTTGTCTCGGAGGCTGACTCCCTGTCTGGTCACCTCTGGCTCGAGGCTGGATCTGTGCAGGTGGCGGCTGAAATGAGTGAACAGATGAAGCTTGCCTCTCGGGCTGAGTCACTGAGGCAGACGACCCTGCAGCCTGGAATCTCGATGCACCACTTCTCTGGGGACAGACCTTGGCATAATGTCCCGGTTGCTTGCATATGTTACACCTGCCCACTACACCCTGACACTGTTCTGTGGCATGCTTACCTCCACACGTACTGCAATATCCACTCATCGCCTCTAAACCCTGGCCAAGACCTCTCTGTCTCGACCCGCTGGAGCTCGAAGAACTGCTCCCTGCCCTCTTAAACTGTTTGCCCTTCGCTTTCAACTGAACTTTGCGTCCACTACTGCTACCACCACTTTCGAATCGAGGAGGAGGAACTTGGGATGGAGGTAGTGGCGGTCTCGGACTCGGTGCAACATACGGAGCACTCCGTTGCCTAAGCAATCCTGCTTCAGCTCCTTTGGCACGATTCAATGCCTCTGAGAAATTATCGGGTCTCCCAGTATTGACCAACGTAAAGATATCTGGATTCAGGCCATTTATAAACTGATCTGCCATGGCCTCATCATTGCCTGAAACGTGAGGTGCAAAGCGAAGCAAAGAAGAAAATTTAGCAACGTACTCTTCAATGTTCAATTTCCCTTGCCTCAGGTTTGCAAATTCAGCGCCTTTATCTTTGCGATAGGATACAGGGAAGAATCGCTGATAGAACTCCGTCTTGAATGCTTTCCATGTAACCTCGGTGCCACGCTGTTCTAGTGCTCTCCTTATGTTCACCCACCAATACTTAGCCACATCTTGGAGTTGATGGCCAATGAGCTTCACTCGTTTCTCGTCACTATATTCCAGAGACTCGAATAACATCTCAATGTCCTCAAGCCAACTTTCACATTCAATGGCATTCTCGGTACCTTTTAATGTGGGAGGTCGAAAGGATTGGAATCGCTTCAGCAACGTCTCCATGGGCGTAGCAGTGACATCCATCGTATCTCTGGATGTGCTACCCTGCTCTGGCGCTGGTGGTCGTAAAGGAACGGCTGCTCTTCTAGGAGGCATGTATCTAATAATCCAACTGATTAGAATACAAGATATACAACTGTCTCAGCCATCCTCTAGTCAGTTACCTCTGATCTAGAATCAGTTCTGATTCAGTCTTTACTAACACATGCTGTAATACAAGTCAGATAATCATACAACATGCAATAATGAAAGCACTAAATCATGCTAGCACATCATAAAGCAAGGAAGAAGACTCGATCTACCCCGCTCATTCTATCCCATCTTAGTCTAAAGGAACCTACTGCTCTGATACCACCTGTTGTGGGGACCCGGGCTCTAACTTTTTCTTTGGGATTCAATGGATCATTAATATAAAAGTGGGTCAAATTTTTCGCTTTTCAACATTACATCTAATGTAGATAAACAAACATAAATTCTTTATTTAAATTACAAATATAAGGTACAAACATAACGTACAACATGTCTTGTCCATCCATACTCAACAAACTAGTAATTAAATACAGTACATGCCAAGTCCTGCTGCTAAGCCCGAGATCACCACGCTATGTCCATCTCTCATCCTCTGCGTGACCCAATCCTGCCCCACCTGTTGTTATGCACACATACAGACATAACAACAGCCGGAAACTCCGGTGAGAACAAATCCCAGTATAAACATGTATACATGCATATAATCAATTAAACATGAAACATGCTATCATGAATGACATCATATACACATGAAATGCAATGCGAATCAAACCATGTCTGGACTCGACTCGACTAGAACTCTAAGGATCCCGGTGTGAATGAAACGTCACTACCTACCCTCCAATCGGGGTAATGTACATCTCATTCCTAGACTTCGGTCTGAGCTGTATCAACGGCGGCAAAAGAGTAATGCCTACTCCTATGCTGAGATACACCGAAACGTCTAGCTAATTGACAATGCCTGTCAAAGACTCTCCTATCTTAGATGCAATGAATATCAATATGTAAACAAAGTATAATCATATTCATATCTGAATATCACACTGATCATACATGCTTGAATACAATTCTGAAATCAAAGCATAAACATGTTAAAAGATTGAATATAAAACTATACACAATTTATAAACACGTTACATTATATCTAATAATACTAGTATGTGATTTTGGTTTGGGAAACTCAAATAATATCTTATTTGAGTTGTGGCTTCCCAAACAACATAGTTTATACCTTTCTTGTTGAATTAAATCAAAGTCTCGACGTCGGGATATAAACTCTGTCACTCCAATCTGAAATGGCAATGTAAAGACATACAATATCAATTACCAACTCCATTCAACACCTCTCTAATTCTATACGTAATCTTGGCACAATCTGACGGCATAACGACATGATTTCTCCACTACCGTTTACTCCAATTCAACATATATCAACATTGTGCAATTCTCAACTCATAATCATCATAATATCTATGACAAGATCACAGAATATGCATAATCTCATGTCAATAAATGCTAAAACTCATAACAATTGAGTTCGATATCAATTCTTCGTCCCGGTTTCGAATATACACTCATAATCATCGTAAGAACACATATCTATGAGCGTATTAAAGTTTTTCCAACACCTATATCTCAAATTATGCAGGAATTGAATGAAACTTACATCATCGTGAAGCTAATGATGAGAGGAACTCAAAACTAAAATCGGATTTAAATTTGGATACATAAATCTTACAAAATCATAACCTTAAAGCTTGAGGAATGAAGCTTCTCTCCACTCTCTCCCTCGTCTTCAGCTGCTGGAAATGAAGAAAGAAGAGGTTGACAACACATCATATTGCATGGTTAAGGGCAAGTGTCTTATTCTTTGAATTACACGCATGACCGCGGGTGCGGTGATATTAGGAGCGCGGGTGCGCTAAGCTTTCGGTAGAATTATAATTTTCCCAAAATAGTAGACCGCGGGTGCGGTCATGTACCCACCGCGGGTGCGGTCTCAGCACCGCGGGTGCGGTCTTATACTACCGCAGGTGCGGTAAAGCTACGGGATTTTTGGCCAACCTACTGTCCATGTACCGCGGGTGCGGTCTTAGTGGTACCGCGGGTGCGGTGTAGCTTCGACTTGCCTTGCCAAAATACATAATTTCAGACCACGGGTGCACTCTCTCACACATGAAATATTTTGTACTTTCATCTTATGACATGCATCCTCATATCCTCCGAGTCATACATCAATGAAAACTAATAATCTCGAGCCTTACATAGGGTGTTAGAAATTTGATTACCTATCAACCTCTTGAGGTTGATGTATGGCACCAACTTTGTTGTAAACAACAAAGCTCTTCAAGGTTGAAGATCTACAAGCCTCCAACTCCCTTTCCTTCAAAATAAGGCCCACCACCAACTAGGTAAATCCCCTTAATTTGCACTAGAAAATTAAGAGGATTTTTCAAAGAGAAGACTTTTATTCTCCAACACTTGAAGAACAAAAGAGAGAAGAAAAATGAGAGAGAAATTGTTGAAGCAAGTTTCGGCCATCTTGGTGAATGAGGGAGGGAAGATTAGTCTTGGTGTTGCAAAAAAGTTGATCCCCATGCCATGCATTATTTTAATCAAAAGTATTCAAGACTCTTCACCTCCCAAGCATGCATAACCTAATGGCTTGTAACTTTTACAACCATGGACTCTTTTTAATTGTCTCAAAATATTTGAGCCCAATTATATTACTTGAATTTACTCAAGTCCCACTAGTTAAATAATTATTAATTGAGCTCTACAAGACCATTTATTTAATTAATCCAACACTTGAATTAATTTAATTATTTGGACTCTACTAGGCCCACTAGTGTTTAATTAATTCAACACTTGAATTAATTTAATTTAGTCCATAATAATGTTTATGAAAATCACAATTTTCAAATACATTATTCACTTGGCCAAATTTTAATTAGGAACACTTCCATAAATTAAAATTTATATTTCTCTCATAGAAGTCATACTTCTATTTTTCTTTACACTTATAAACTCATTTATAAGTCGTTCAACACATTGAACTTTTTCTCCTTTATAGAAGTCATACTTCTAATTTTCCTTACGCTTATAAACTCCTTTATAAGCCGTTCAACACATTGAACTTTTTACTTCTCATCGGGATTTACAAAGCTAGTACTTGTGTGGCCCTCAATGGTTCATTGATACAACTAGCCGTGGGTTCACATCTCATGTGATTCGGACTAAACATGTCCTTATTCGAGCATACCCCAATTGCTCCATTCTTACTTATCAACTCCTTGATAGTAAGAACGTCAGAACTCAAGTCTGATAGTACCCAACCAATCACGTTAAACGCCTAGCAGCATCGCTTACGTGATTCCCTAGGTATCACATGATAGTGCCTGCAAGAACCATTCAATTATGGTTAGCGTACAGTACGGTCCCTTCAACTCATATATCCCGATCGATTCGACAACCATTGGTTTATCGAGAGTTGTCAATGAATCGATATTATGTGTCATGTCGTAGTTGCATCGATGGTGTAATCTATGAAACCCTTTCATAATTACAACCATACTCTGGCCAGAGATTTCGATCTACATACATGATAACACATAGGATATCCATACCCGAAGGTAAGCGGTGAATCCCCGACTACAATGCATCGACTCCTATGTGTTTCGACGAAACACCCAACCTTGCCACCTGATGACCCCATGAGAGTCGGTAAACAAGTCAAAGTGTAATTCTAGCACATAGAGTCTCAATGTTGTCCCGGGTCATAAGGACTAATTCTGTACAACCATAAACCAGGACTTTTCCACTCGATAAGTGAGAACCACTTGGAAAGTCCTTTTATGGAGGGTTGTTCAGTGCACTCTACAAGGAGCACCTATCTGCATGTTCGGACATCACAATGTCCCCTACCAATGAAACATGGTACTCACATCGCAGATACTAGTCTCTAACTCGAGCGGCCTATATCCTTCTTAGTGGCGGCTGAATCGACTAGGAACCGTTTAGAATATACAGTATTACAAATATGAGTTTCATGATACTCATCATATGAGCATCTCATATTCTTTCTACTATTTGTATATTCAAGGGCTTTATCTATGCAGCTAGCATGGGTATACAGATAAAGATTTGCCAAAATAATAATTTCAAATATTATTAAAATAAAGATTGCTTATACATAGAGTTTCATTGTGAACACTCGGCCAACACTTGGCTCGACGGGCACCTACTCTAACAATCTCCCACTTGCACTAGAGCCAACTACCCATATGTTAAAACCCATTGATTCGCGATGCTTGTCGAATAATGGTCCAGGTAAAGGCTTAGCTAGTGGATCAACAACATATCTGCGGAGCCGACTTTGTCAATAGACACTCTCTCTTTCCACAATCTCTCCGAGGATGTGGTACTTTCTCAATACTAGTTTGGATTTCTGATGAGACCTTGGCTCCTTTGCTTGAGCTATAGCTCCCGTGTTGTCACACAACACCGGGATAGGAGCAACTCCATTAGGAATGACGTCCAACTCTTGGACGAAATTCCTTATCCAAACAGCCTCCTTGCTGCATCTGATGCAGCAATGTATTCGGCCTCTGTGCTGGAATCCGTATTGTCTTGCTTGGAACTCTTCCAAGAGACAGCAGCACCATGAGCATGAATAAAACCAGAGGTTGACTTCGAGTCATCGATATCGCTTTGGAAGCTAGAGTCGGTATAGCCTTCCAATTTAGTTCTCCACCCCATAGACCAAGAACAACTTATTGGTCCTTCTCAACTACTTGAGGATGTCTTTCACAGCTTTCAGTGTGGAAGACCAGGGTTCGATTGATATCTTTCACTACACATAGTGCAAACGCCACGTCAGGACGTGTAGATATCATCCCATACATGATGTTACCAATTGCCGAAGCATACGGAATGCGTGTCATCGCCACTATCTCTGCATCAGTCTTGGGAGACAGACTTGGATAGGGACACGCCATGACACATTGGTAGATGTCCTCTCATGGACTCATCCATCGAGAACCGCTTCACGATGGTATCATGTATGTGGACTGGGTGAGACCAAGCCATCTTTTCGATCTATCTCAATAGATCTGTATCCCAATACAAAAGATGCTTCACCCAAGTCCTCATCGAGAACTTACTCGCTAACCATATTTAGTTGATTGCAACATTCCTACATCATTCCCAATGAGTAGAATGTCATCAACATAAACACCAGGAATGTCACAACACTCCCACTGACCTTCTTATACATACAGGGTCCTCATGATTCTTAGTAAATCAAACTTTTGATTGTACTATCGAATCTGAGGTTCCAACTCCTAGATGCCTGCTTTAGATCATAAATAGATCTCTGAAGTTTGCATACCATATGCTCACTTCCGATAGATGTAAACCCTTCAGGTTGAGACATGTAAATCACTTTCTTAAAATCCCCATTAAGAAAGACTGTCTTGACATCCATCTGCCATATCTCATAGTCATACCATGCAGCTATGGCTAGCAAAATCCTTATGGACTTGAACATTGCGACTGGGAAAAGGTTTCCTCAAAGTCAACTCCTTGTCTTTGAGTACATCCTTTTGCCACCAATCGCGCCTTGAAGGTCAATACCTTCCCATCCGCCCCAAGTCCCTGTGGGAACAGTTCCCTCAGGTGGATCCACAAGATCCTACACTTGGTTCGAATGCATGGAATTCAACTCAGATTCCATTGCTTCAAGCCACTTGGGTGAATCGACATCAGATAACGCTTCCTTGAAGGTCCTTGGATCACATCCATGGTTAGGCTCATCATGGCCTCTTCAAGAAGCTGACCATACCTCATAGGTGGTCTCGAGACTTTCTCGTATCTGCTAGGAGCTTGTATCTCCTCTCTTGGCTCATCGGGTGTGGGTTCTATAATTGTGGGTTTCTCTCGAACCTCTTCGAGTTCTATCATCTCCCTTTTTCTATCCAATAGAAAATCCTTTCCAAAAAGGTTGCATTCCTAGAAACAAACACTTTTGTTTCTTGGGGATGATAGAAATGTATCCCTTAATTCCTTGGATATCCCACAAAGTAACATAAAATGGATCAACAATCCAATTTATCTCCCACTACCTGCTTCACATAAGCAGGGCTCCCCATATTCTAAGATAAGAATATTTGGGAGGCTTACCCATCCATATCTCATATGGTGTCTGCCTTTGAATGGACATTTAGTGGAATATCTTTTATTTTAAGTTATAGAGATCGTTTTCAAGTTCTCAAGTACCAAAACATTCATTCTTGTAAATGTTGCAAACACCTTTGCTAAATAAACAAGAATATCCATTTTTATCACATAGAAATGGAAACAATGTTTTAACAAACAGGTACAAACAAAACATCTCTTAAAATTAACTTAAACATTGTTCAACAATAAGTAAACATCTTAAGCCTTGGCAGCAACTCTTGCTCCATTGCCCATCCTCAAGAAGGTCACACCTTCCTTAAGCTTCCTACTTCTTCCCATCACCTGTAACCCATTACAGAGATGTGAGTCACAACCGGTATCTAATACCCAAGAAGTAGAGTTAATTAAAATGTTTACTTAAATTTAGAACATACCGTTTCCAGAACACTTCTGGGCAAGATATTCTTTGCAATTTCGCCTCCAATGTCCAGGCTTCTTGCAGTGATGACAAACATCACAGTCTTGTCAGCCTTAACTGGTCTGGCTGCCTCAACGGGATTCGGAGATTGCCTCAACAAGGGCACGTTTTTGGGACGTTGGAAAGAACTCTTCTTTCCTTCCCATGTGGATCAATCTTCGTACCAGATGAAGAACCCACATAAAGAACCAACTTCTCTTTCTTGATGGTGGATTCAAACGTAACAAGCATTTCACCAACTCCTCAAGGGTCGGTTCCATCTTGTTCATGTTGAAGTTCACCACAAAAGGATCAAATGAGCTAGGCAGCGATAACAGCAACACGTCGGTGGTCAACTCCGAAGGCAAGATCAGATCCATGCCAACGAGCTTGTCCACGAGCCCGATCACCTTTAGGCCATGCTCATGGACCGAGGTCCCCATCTCGCATGCGCAAAGTGATCAGCTCCTTGACGGTAGCATGCCTAAGAGGACGTGTTTGCTCACCAAAGAGCTCTTGAGATGCAAATGAATGTCAGCAGCACTCTTTGCACCCTCAAAACGCCTCTGTAGCTCATCGTTCATAGAAGTCAGCATATAACACCTGGCTATCAAGTCATGGTCACACCATTCCTTGTAAGCCTGCAATTCCTCAGGATTGCAGTCAGTCGGAGCCTCAACAGGGGGCGACTGAGTCAGTGTATATGTTACCCTTTCCGAATTCAAGACTATTTTCAAATTTCTTAGCCAAGTGAGGTAATTAGGTCCAGTTAATATGTGTTTGTCGAGTATTAGATATCGATTGCGCATCGAAGACATTGTCGATTTGTACTGAAAAGTAAAAACAGATAAATGTTGATGACTATTTTAAATATTTAGTAAGATATGAAGTTGGACTTTACTTCATAAATATTTGCTCCCACTGTTTTGACATCTTTCACTACCCTCTAGTGAAAACGGGAAACTCCTTTCCTCAGTAGGTACGTAAGGTCCAATTAGCGAATTATGATCCCGAATAATATCAGCCAATCACAATTCCTAAAAGGTAGTTTCCAATTGCATCACAATGCAACCCTCTACGTAAACTTTTGTCTCACGTTTGATTAGGACCCAATAATATGACGTCGTTCATCTTCACGTGTCAAGCCTTACCCATCGATGTTGAACCTTAATGGACGGTCGCCATGAGTTCCCTCAATAATATGAGCCGAAATCATGGGAGTTCCACGTAGTTCACATCACCATGTCAATGGATGTCACAGCTTTCCGGCACCCAGGGCCCCCCAATAATATGAGCCGAGCCCCGAGTACGGGTAGCGTTCATCATGCACCCATTGTCGATGGAAGACAAGGAAATTATAAACCAAATTTTATCATTCCCTT
>NW_027331088.1:0-14402 GCF_022965805.1 Primulina eburnea
TGGATCTCCTCTGGAAACACATCTGTAAATTCTCGTACTACTGGCAGATCTGCCAATGTCGGGCTAGATTTCTGTACATCTACCGCATACACAAGGAACCCATCTGCTCCTTTCTGTAACAACTTATTCATAGACAAAGCCGAAATCAAGGGAATCCGAGATCTGGAACCCTTTCCGTAGAATTTCCACTCATCTGTCATTTCTGGTCTGAATCTGACAATCTTGTGGAAACAATCCACGGTGGCTCTGTACTTTGTTAACATGTCGATTCCAACAATACAATCAAAATCATCTAACCCGAGTACTATGCAATCTAGATCAATTTCATGACCCTCAAACCGTAAGATGCAATGTCTAACCGTGGTCACAGCTATCAAACCACTTCCTAACGGAGAAGTAATAGACACGACATCTAACAAAGACTCAACAGGCAGAGAATGCAACAATGCAAATCGTTCTGATATGAATGTATGCGATGCACCCGTATCTATCAATATATAAGCAGGATAACCGCAAAGAGAACAGTTACCTGCAATGACATCATCTGGGGCATCTTGTGCTTGCTCTTCAGTCAAGGCAAATACTTGAGCCTGTTGTCTCTGAGGCTGACTCCCTGTCTGGCCACCTCTGGCTCGAGGCTGGGTCTGTGCAGGTGGCGGCTGAAATGAGTGAACAGATGAAGCTTGCCTCTCAGGCTGAGTCACTGAGGCAGACGACCCTGCAGCCTGAAATCTCGATGCATCACTTCTCTGAGGACAGAGCTTGGCATAATGCCCCGGTTGCTTGCATATGTTACACCTGCCCACTACACCCTGACACTGTTCTGTGGCATGCTTACCTCCACACATACTGCAATACCCACTCATCACCTGTAAACTCTGGCCAGGACCTCTCTGTCTTGACCCGCTGGAGCTCGAAGAACTGCTCCCTGCCCTCTTAAACTGTTTGCCCTTCTCTTTCAACTGATCTTTGCGTCCACTACTGCTACCACTACTTTCGAATCGAGGAGGATGTTGTGCTGGAGGTAGTGGCGGTCTCGGACTCGGAGCAACATATGGAACACTCCGTTGCCTAATCAATCCTGCTTCTGCTCCTTTGGCACGGTTCATTGCTTCAGCGAAATTATTGGGTCTCCCAGTATTAACCAATGTAAAGACATCAGGATTTAAGCCGTTTATAAACTGGTCTGCCATGGCCTCATCATTACCTGAAACGTGAGGTGCAAAGCGAAGCAAGGAAGAAAATTTAGCAACGTACTCTTCAATGTTCAATTGCCCTTGCCTCAGGTTTGCAAATTCAGCGCCTTTATCTTTACGGTAGGATACAGGGAAGAATCGCTGATAGAACTCCGTCTTGAATGCTTTCCATGTAACCTCGGTGCCACGCTGTTCTAGGGCTCTCCTTATATTCACCCACCAATATTTAGCCACGTCTTGCAGTTGATGGCCAATGAGTTTCACTCGCTTCTCGTCACTATATTCCAGAGACTCAAATAACATTTCGATATCCTCCAACCAGCTTTCGCATTCAATTGCATTTTCTGTACCCTTTAACGTCGGTGGTCGGAATGACTGGAATCGCTTTAATAGAGTCTCCATGGGTGTAGCAGTGACATCCATCGTATCTCCGGATGTGCTACCCTGTTCTGGCGCTGGTGGTCGTATTGGCACAACTGCTCTTCTAGGAGGCATGTATCTAATAATCCAACTGATTAGAATACAAGATATATAACTGTCTCAGCCCTCCTCTAGTCAGTTACCTCTGATCTAGAATCGGTTCTGATCCAGTCTTAACCAATACATGCTGTAATCAATCAAATAACAAACAACATGTAACAAGGAAAGCAATAAACATGCTAGCACATCATAGAGCAAGGAAGAAGACTCGATCTACCCCACTCATTCTATCTTATCTCAGTCTACAGAACCTATGGCTCTGATACCACCTGTTGTGGGGACCCGGGCTCTAATTCTTTTCTTTGGGATTAACACGGATCATTAATATAAAAAGTGGGTCAAATTTTTGCTTTTACATTAACTCAAATGAAAGTTAACATAAGAAGATTCTATGTTATTCAACAACATAATATACAAACATAAGATGCAAATATGTCTGGTTCCAAACCATATTCGACAACTAGTAATTAAATACAGTACATGCCAAAAGTACAACTACTAGTTCTTCTGCTATGCCCGAGATCACCACGCTATGTCCATCTCTCATCCTCTGCGTGACCCAGATCCTGCCCCACCTGTTGTTATGCACAAATACAGACATAACAACAGCCGGAAACTCCGGTGAGAACAAATCCCAGTTTCATATAATCAATTAAACATGAATCATGCTATCATGAATGACATCATATGCACATGCAATGCAATGCGAATCAAACCATGTCTGGACTCGACTCGACTAGAATTCTAGGGATCCCAGTGTGAATAAGACGTCAATGCCTGTCACCTACCCTCCCAATCGGGGTAACTGTACGTCTTATTCCTAGATTTCGGTCAGAACTGTATCAACGGCTGCAATAAGAGTAATGACTACTCCTAAGCTGAGATACACCGAACATCTAGATAGTTGACAATGACTGTCAACGACTCTCCTATCTTAAATGCAATGAATATCAATATGTAAACAAAGCATGCTTATATTCATATCTGAATATCACAATGATCATATATATGTAAATACAATGCTAAAATTAAAGCATAATCATGTTACAAGATTTGAATATAATGTCTATAAACAATTCATAACATGATACCATATATACAATAATTCTAGTATGTGATTTTGGTTTGGGAAACTCAAATAATATCTTATTTGAGTTGTGGCTTCCCAAACAACATGACTTATACCTTTCTTGTTGAATTAAATCGAAGTCTCGAAGTCGGGATATAAACTCTGTCACTCCAAATCTGAAATGGCAATGTAGAGACATACAATATCAATTCCCAACTCAATTCAATACCTATCTAATTCTATATGTGATCTTGATACAGTCGGACGGCATAACGACATGATTTCTCAATACCGGTCTATCCAAATCTCATCATATATCAACATTATGCAATTCTCAACTCATAATCATCATAATATCTATGACAAGATCACACAATCTGCATAATCTCATGCCAATATATGATGGAAAATCGTAACAATTGTGCATGACATCCGATATTCAACCCGATAGTGAATATACGATGCTTACTATGCCAAGAATCCAATATAACTAACATATTACAATTTCTCCAACATTTATGATTCGAGACATGTTAGAATTACATAAAACTTACATCACCTTGTAGCCGTCAATGCGAGGAACAATAATCTAAGCTCGGAATACAAATCGGATGGCTAAATCATGAGATATCTTACCACAAACCTTGAAGAAAACTTGAAGATTCCTAGAGAGAGTCTCGGTTCTCTGTGCTGGAAGTGAAGAAACACGAATCAGCACCATTCCATATATATACCATGCCATGTGTCACGTTAAGAAGAAAAGGTGGACTTCTCGCATGCAGCACCGCGGGTGCGGTCATGTTAGCACCGCGGGTGCGCTATGCTCTCGGCCACAATTTCATTTTCCTAAAATGTAGACCGCGGGTGCGGTCTCGATACCGCGGGTGCGGTCTTGCTGCACCGCGGGTGCGGTGATGCTACGGAAATTTTGGCCAACTTACTGTCTATGCACCGCGGGTGCGGTGTCTACAAGTACCGCGGGTGCGGTATGGCTTCGGCCATGCTTGCTCAAAATTCCATAATTCATGCAATAGTTTATACTTTCATCTTATGACATGCATTCTCATATCTTCCGAGTCGTACGTCAATGAAGACTAATAATCTCGAGCCTTACATGGACAAATTGAAGTTGTAAATAGAACTTTGGGAACACTTTTGCGTGCTATTCATAAAAAGATATTGGATTGACATTTCTATGCACTTTATTTTGGGGTTGCCTAGGACTAAGAAGGGGAGGGATTCTATTTTTGGATTACTTTATGGGCTAAACTTTGCTCAATATTTTTGTAATCTACTACTTGTCATCCTCAAACGGATGGACAAACTGAAGTTGTCAATAGAACTTATATGGGCTAAACTTTGCTCAATATTGTTGTAATCTACTTCTTGTCATCCCCAAACGGATGGACAAACTGAAGTTGTAAATAGAACTTTGGGAACACTTGTGCGTGCTATTCTTAAAAGAACTTGGATTGACATTTCTATGCACTTTATTTTGGGGTTGCCTAGGACTAAGAAGGGGAGGGATTCTATTTTTGGATTACTTTATGGGCTAAACTTTGCTCAATATTGTTGTAATCTACTACTTGTTATCCTCAAACGAATGGACAAACTGAAGTTGTCAATAGAACTTATATAGGCTAAACTTTGCTTAATATTGTTGTAATCTACTACTTGTCATCCTCAAACAGATGGACAAACTGAAGTTGTCAATAGAACTTTGGGAACACTTTTGCGTGCTATTCTTAAAAAGAACTTGGAATGACATTTCTATGGACTTTATTTTGGGGTTGCCTAGGACTAAGAAGGGGAGGGATTCTATTTTTGGATTAGTTTATGGGCTAAAATTTGCTCAATATTGTTGTAATCTACTACTTGTCATCCTCAAACAGATGGACAAACTGAAGTTGTCAATAGAACTTTGGGAACACTTTTGCGTGCTATTCTTAAAAAGATCTTGGACTGACATTTCTATGGACCTTATTTTGGGGTTGCCTAGGACTAAGAAGGTGAGGGATTCTATTTTTGGATTACTTTATGGGCTAAACTTTGCACAATAAAGTTGTAATCTACTACTTGTCATCCTCAAACGGATGGACGAACTGAAGTTGTCAATAGAACTTTGGGAACACTTTTGCGTGCTATTCTTAAAAAGAACTGGGATTGACATTTCTATGGACTTTATTTTGGTGTTGCCTAGGACTAAGAAGGGGAGGGATTCTATTTTTGGATTACTTTATGGGCTAAACTTTGCTCAATATTTTTGTAATCTACTATTTTTCATCCTCAAACGGATGGACAAACTGAAGTTGTAAATAAAACTTTGGGAACACTTTTGCGTGCTATTCTTAAAAGAACTTGGATTGACATTTCTATGCACTTTATTTTGGGGTTGCCTAGGACTAAGAAGGGGAGGGATTATATTTTTGGATTACTTTATGGGCTAAACTTTGCTCCATATTGTTGTAATCTACTACTTGTCATCCTCAAACGAATGGACAAACTGATGTTGTAAATAGAACTTTGAGAACAATTTTGCGTGCTATTCTTAAAAGAACTTGGATTGACATTTCTATGCACTTTATTTTGGGGTTGCCTAGGACTAAGAAGGGGAGGGATTATATTTTTGGATTACTTTATGGGCTAAACTTTGCTCCATATTGTTGTAATCTACTACTTGTCATCCTCAAACGGATGGACAAACTGAAGTTGTAAATAGAAGTTTGAGAACACTTTTGCGTGCTATTCTTAAAAATAACTTGGATTGACATTTCTATGGACTTTATTTTGGGGTTGCCTAGGACTAAGAAGGGGAGGGATTCTATTTTTGGATTAGTTCATGGGCTAAACTTTGCTCAATATTGTTGTAATCTACTACTTGTCATCCTCAAACAGATGGATAAACTAAAGTTGTCAATAGAACTTTGGGAACACTTTTGCTTGCTATTCTTAAAAGAACTTGGACTGACATTTCTATGGACTTTATTTTGGGGTTGCCTAGAACTAAGAAGGTGAGGGATTCTAGGCTAAACTTTGCACAATAAAGTTGTAATCTACTACTTGTCATCCTCAAACGGATGGACGAACTGAAGTTGTCAATAGAACTTTGGGAATACTTTTGCGTGCTATTCTTAAAAAGAACTTGGATTAACATTTCTATGGACTTTATTTTGGGGTTGCCTAGGACTAAGAAGGGGAGGGATTCTATTTTTGGATTAGTTCATGGGCTAAACTTTGCTCAATATTGTTGTAATCTACTACTTGTCATCCTCAAACAGATGGACAAACTGAAGTTGTCAATAGAACTTTGGGAACACTTTTGCGTGCTATTCTTAAAAAGAACTTGGACTGACATTTCTATGGACCTTATTTTGGGGTTGCCTAGGACTAAGAAGGTGAGGGATTCTATTTTTGGATTACTTTATGGGCTAAACTTTGCACAATAAAGTTGTAATCTACTACTTGTCATCCTCAAACGGATGGACGAACTGAAGTTGTCAATAGAACTTTGAGAACACTTTTGCGTGCTATTCTTAAAAAGAACTTGGATTGACATTTCTATGAACTTTATTTGGGGTTGCCTAGGACTAAGAAGGGGAGGGATTCTATTTTTGGATTACTTTATGGGCTAAACTTTGCTCAATATTGTTGTAATCTACTACTTGTCATCCTCAAACGGATGGACAAACTGAAGTTGTAAATAGAACTTTGGGCACACTTGTGCATGCTATTCTTAAAAGAACTTGGATTGACATTTCTATGGACTTTATTTTAGGGTTGCCTAGGTCTAAGAAGGTGAGGGATTCTATTTTTGGATTACTTTATGGGCTAAACTTTGCACAATAAAGTTGTAATCTACTACTTGTCATCCTCAAACGGATGGACGAACTGAAGTTGTCAATAGAACTTTGAGAACACTTTTGCGTGCTATTCTTAAAAAGAACTTGGATTGACATTTCTATGCACTTTATTTTGGGATTGCCTAGGACTAAGAAGGGGAGGGATTCTATTTTTGGATTACTTTATGGGCTAAACTTTGCTCAATATTGTTTTAATCTATTACTTTTCATCCTCAAACGGATGGACAAACTGAAGTTGTAAATAAAACTTTGGGAACACTTTTGCGTGCTATTCTTAAAAGAACTTGGATTGACATTTCTATGCACTTTATTTTTGGGTTGCCTATGACTAAGAAGGGGATGGATTATATTTTTGGATTACTTTATGGGCTAAACTTTGCTCCATATTGTTGTAATCTACTACTTGTCATCCTCAAACAGATGGACAAACTGATGTTGTAAATAGAACTTTGAGAACACTTTTGCGTGCTATTCTTAAAAAGAACTTGGATTGACATTTCTATGGACTTTATTTTGGGGTTGCCTAGGACTAAGAAGGGGAGGGATTCTATTTTTGGATTAGTTTATGGGCTAAACTTTGCTCAATATTGTTGTAATCTACTACTTGTCATCCTCAAACAGATGGACAAACTGAAGTTGTCAATAGAACTTTGGGAACACTTTTGCGTGCTATTCTTAAAAAGAACATGGACTGACATTTCTATGGACCTTATTTTGGGGTTACCTAGGACTAAGAAGGTGAGGGATTCTATTTTTGGATTACTTTATGGGCTAAACTTTGCACAATAAAGTTGTAATCTACTACTTGTCATCCTCAAACGGATGGACGAACTGAAGTTGCCAATAGAACTTTGAAAACACTTTTGCGTGCTATTCTTAAAAAGAACTTGGATTGACATTTCTATGGACTTTATTTTTGTGTTGCCTAGGACTAAGAAGGGGAGGGATTCTATTTTTGGATTACTTTATGGGCTAAACTTTGCTCAATATTGTTTTAATCTATTACTTTTCATCCTCAAACGGATGGACAAACTGAAGTTGTAAATAAAACTTTGGGAACACTTTTGCGTGCTATTCTTAAAAGAACTTGGATTGACATTTCTATGCACTTTATTTTTGGGTTGCCTATGACTAAGAAGGGGAGGGATTATATTTTTGGATTACTTTATGGGCTAAACTTTGCTCCATATTGTTGTAATCTACTACTTGTCATCCTCAAACGGATGGACAAACTGATGTTGTAAATAGAACTTTGGGAACACTTTTGCGTGCTATTCTTAAAAAGAACTTGGATTGACATTTCTATGGACTTTATTTTGGGGTTGCCTAGGACTAAGAAGGGGAGGGATTCTATTTTTGGATTAGTTTATGGGCTAAACTTTGCTCAATATTGTTGTAATCTACTACTTGTCATCCTCAAACTGTGGGGACCCGGGCTCTAATTCTTTTCTTTGGGATTAACACGGATCATTAATATAAAAAGTGGGTCAAATTTTTGCTTTTACATTAACTCAAATGAAAGTTAACATAAGAAGATTCTATGTTATTCAACAACATAATATACAAACATAAGATGCAAATATGTCTAGTTCCAAACCATATTCGACAACTAGTAATTAAATACAGTACATGTCAAAAGTACAACTACTAGTTCTTCTGCTATGCCCGAGATCACCACGCTATGTCCATCTCTCATCCTCTGCGTGACCCAGATCCTGCCCCACCTGTTGTTATGCACACATACAGACATAACAACAGCCGGAAACTCCGGTGAGAACAAATCCCAGTATAAACATGTATACATGCATATAATCAATTAAACATGAATCATGCTATCATGAATGACATCATATGCACATGCAATGCAATGCGAATCAAACCATGTCTGGACTCGACTCGACTAGAACTCTAGGGATCCCGGTGTGAATAAGACGTCAATGGCTGTCACCTACCCTCCCAATCGGGGTAACTGTACGTCTTATTCCTAGATTTCGGTCAGAACTGTATCAACGGCTGTAATAAGAGTAATGACTACTCCTAAGCTGAGATACACCGAACATCTAGATAGTTGACAATGACTGTCAACGACTCTCCTATCTTAAATGCAATGAATATCAATCTGTAAACAAAGCATGCTTATATTCATATCTGAATATCACAATGATCATATATATGTAAATACAATGCTAAAATTAAAGCATAATCATGTTACAAGATTTGAATATAATGTCTATAAACAATTCATAACATGATACCATATATACAATAATTCTAGTATGTGATTTTGGTTTGGGAAACTCAAATAATATCTTATTTGAGTTGTGGCTTCCCAAACAACATGACTTATACCTTTCTTGTTGAATTAAATCGAAGTCTCGAAGTCGGGATATAAACTCTGTCACTCCAAATCTGAAATGGCAATGTAGAGACATACAATATCAATTCCCAACTCAATTCAACACCTATCTAATTCTATATGTGATCTTGATACAGTCGGACGGCATAACGACATGATTTCTCAATACCGGTCTATCCAAATCTCATCATATATCAACATTATGCAATTCTCAACTCATAATCATCATAATATCTATGACAAGATCACACAATCTGCATAATCTCATGCCAATATATGCTGGAAAATCGTAACAATTGCGCATGACATCCGATATTCAACCCGATAGTGAATATACGATGCTTACTATGCCAAGAATCCAATATAACTAACATATTACAATTTCTCCATTATTTATGATTCGAGACATGTTAGAATTACATAAAACTTACATCACCTTGTAGCCGTCGATGCGAGGAACAATAATCTAAGCTCGGAATACAAATCGGATGGCTAAATCATGAGATATCTTACCTCAAACCTTGAAGAAAACTTGAAGATTCCTTGAGAGAGTCTCGGTTCTCTGTGCTGGAAGTGAAGAAACACGAATCAGCACCATTCCATATATATACCATGCCATGTGTCACGTTAAGAAGAAAAGGTGGACTTCTCGCATGCAGCACCGCGGGTGCGGTCATGTTAGCACCGCGGGTGCGCTATGCTCTCGGCCACAATTTCATTTTCCTAAAATGTAGACCGCGGGTGCGGTCTTTACAACACCGCGGGTGCGGTCTCGATACCGCGGGTGCGGTCTTGCTGCACCGCGAGTGCGGTGATGCTACGGAAATTTTGGCCAACTTACTGTCTATGCACCGCGGGTGCGGTGTCTACAAGTACCGCGGGTGCGGTATGGCTTCGGCCATGCTTGCTCAAAATTCCATAATTCATGCAATAGTTTATACTTTCATCTTATGACATGCATTCTCATATCTTCCGAGTCGTACGTCAATGAAGACTAATAATCTCGAGCCTTACATTTTTCCCCTCTAAGAAATGATTTCGTCCTCGAAATCGAATATCATTCTTTTAATGCAAGTATCAAAATAATAACATCAAAGTTAGATTAATACTTACATCATTGAAATAACTCGGGGTGTTTCTGTCGCATGTCGGCTTCTGTCTCCCATGTCGCTTTTTCAGAGCCGTGACGACTCCATTGGACTTTCACTAGAGGAATAGTCTTCGTTCTGAGCTTCTTTTCCTTTCGATCAAGAATCTGTATCGGTTGTTCAACGTAGCTTAAAGTCTGATCAAGCTCAGCTTCGTCAGGACGAATGACATGCGAAACATCAGGCATGTATTTACGCAACATCGATACATGAAAAACGTCATGTATCCCGGATAGAGAAGGAGGAAGAGCCAGTCGATATGCTCGATCACCAATCTTCTCTAGAATCTCGTAAGGACCGACGTATCTAGGAGACAACTTTCCACGCTTGCCAAATCTGACAACGCCTCTGAATGGGGAAATCTTTAGAAACACCCTGTCTCCTTGCTCAAATACTAATGGTCTACGTCTGATGTTGGCGTATTTCGCTTGTCTGTCTTGCGCCGTTTTCATCCTTTTCTGAATAACTTTCACTTTCTCTGTCATGTCACGAATCATATCTGGCCCAAGTTCTGGTACCTCTGAGATGTCATCCCAGTATAGCGGAGATCTGCACTTCTTGCCATATAACGCTTCAAACGGTGCCATCTCAATGCTCGTCTGATAGCTATTATTGTAAGAGAATTCACAAAGAGGTAGGGAATCTTGCCAACTAGTGCCAAAATCTAGCACCACGGCTCTCAACATATCCTCTAAAGTCTGGATAGTCCGCTCTGACTGTCCGTCTGTCTGAGGATGATACGCAGTACTCAGGTGTAATGTCGTACCTAAGGCCTGCTGTAGACTGTGCCAAAAGTGTGAAGTGAATCGTGGATCACGATCTGATACGATAGACTTCGGCACACCATGTAATCTGACTACCTCTCGAACATATAACTCCGCCATCTGATCATGTCTGTAGGTCATTCTGTATGGGATGAAACAAGCTGATTTGGTCAATCTGTCGATAACGACCCAAATCGCATCACAGCCTCGGGAAGATCGGGGTAACTTCGTTACGAAATCCATGGAAATGTGATCCCATTTCCATTCAGGAATAGACAAACTCTGAAGTAACCCTCCGGGCTTCTTCCTCTTGGCCTTCACCTGTTAGCAATTTAAGCATTTAGACACATATTTAGCGATGTCTGACTTCATCTGCTTCCACCAGAACTGTGTCTTCAAATCATTATACATCTTCCTGCCACCAGGATGGATGCTGAACCGACTGCAGTGCGCTTCGGACATAATCTGATGTCTCAAGTCTGAAACATCTGGCACTACAAGGCGGTTATTCACATACAGCACATGATCACGTACCTGATATTCTGATAAATGCCCTGATCTGACCATTTGAATCGATCTTTGCACATTCTGATCTGTTCGTTGTGCTTCTTTAATCCTCATGATCAAGTCTGGCTCAACTTGAATAACAGCAAGTCGTAGTGGCCTCCTATCTGTATCAAATTCTAATCCAGAGAAACAGCAATTTTCAACAAGCTTCGTAACACCTATCGTCGATAAGGATAAGGAACAAACCTTTCGACTTAAGGCGTCTGCTGCTGCATTTGCCGTCCCTGGATAATATTTGATCTCGCAATCAAAGTCTTTTAATAGATCAAGCCATCTACGCTGCCTCATGTTCAACTCCGACTGAGAAAACAAGTACTTTAGGCTTTTATGGTCTGAATAGATCTCAAATTTCTCGCCATAAAGATAATGACGCCAGATCTTTAGTGCAAATACGATAGCCGCCAATTCAAGGTCATGAATGGGGTATCGAATCTCGTGAGTCTTCAACTGTCTTGAGGCATAAGCGACCACATGACCTCGCTGCATAAGAACACATCCCAAACCTCTGTGAGAGGCATCACAATATACAACGAAATTACCCGTACCTGAAGGAATCATCAAGACAGGTAGGTGCACTGGTCAGCCTCTTCTTCAATTCTAGAAAGCTCGACTCACACTCCTCAGACCATAGGAATGGCGCATTCTTCTGTGTCAATTGTGTGATTGGCTTGACAATTCGGGAGAAATCTTGGATGAATCGTCTATAGTATCCTGCTAGACCCATGAAACTGCGTATTTCTGGCACAGAAGTCGGTCTCGGCCAATTGATCACAGCTTCCACTTTACTCGGATCTACCGAAATACCATCTCCAGATATAATATGTCCCAAAAAGACAACTCGATTCAACCAAAATTCACACTTTGACAATTTGGCATACAGTCTCTCATTTCTCAGTGTCTGCAACACAATTCTGAGATGCTCTGCATGCTCATTCCTATTCTTAGAATATACCAGAATATCATCGATAAAAACAATTACAAAATCATCCAAATATCTTTGAAAGATTTGATTCATCAAGCCCATAAATACCGCCGGAGCATTTGTTAAACCAAAAGGCATAACAATAAATTCGTAATTCCCATACCTGGTTCGAAATGCTGTCTTCGGTATATCTACATCTCGAACTCTGAGCTGATGATATCCGGATCGCAAGTCAATCTTAGAATACACAGAGGATCCTTGCAACTGATCAAATAGGTCATCGATCCTAGGAAAAGGATACTTATTCTTTATCGTCGCCTTATTCAGTTGCCTGTAATCGATACACAACCGCATCGATCCATCTTTCTTTCGCACGAATAGCACCGGAGCGCCCCAAGGAGATACACTGGGTCTGATATATCCCTTGGCTAGAAGATCTTCCAACTGTGCCTTTAATTCTTTCAACTCTATCGGTGCCATCCTATACGGAGCTCTCGAAATAGGAGTGGTACCTGGAATCAAATCAATACTAAAATCTACCTCTCGCGCCGGAGGTAACCCTGGAATCTCCTCTGGAAACACATCTGTAAATTCTCGTACTACTGGCAGATCTGCCAATGTCGGGCTAGATTTCTGTACATCTACCGCATACACAAGGAACCCATCTGCTCCTTTCTGTAACAACTTATTCATAGACAAAGCCGAAATCAAGGGAATCCGAGATCTGGAACCCTTTCCGTAGAATTTCCACTCATCTGTCATTTCTGGTCTGAATCTGACAATCTTGTGGAAACAATCCACGGTGGCTCTGTACTTTGTTAACATGTCGATTCCAACAATACAATCAAAATCATCTAACCCGAGTACTATGCAATCTAGATCAATTTCATGACCCTCAAACCGTAAGATGCAATGTCTAACCGTGGTCACAGCTATCAAACCACTTCCTAACGGAGAAGTAATAGACACGACATCTAACAAAGACTCAACAGGCAGAGAATGCAACAATGCAAATCGTTCTGATATGAATGTATGCGATGCACCCGTATCTATCAATATATAAGCAGGATAACCGCAAAGAGAACAGTTACCTGCAATGACATCATCTGGGGCATCTTGTGCTTGCTCTTCAGTCAAGGCAAATACTTGAGCCTGTTGTCTCTGAGGCTGACTCCCTGTCTGGCCACCTCTGGCTCGAGGCTGGGTCTGTGCAGGTGGCGGCTGAAATGAGTGAACAGATGAAGCTTGCCTCTCAGGCTGAGTCACTGAGGCAGACGACCCTGCAGCCTGAAATCTCGATGCATCACTTCTCTGAGGACAGAGCTTGGCATAATGCCCCGGTTGCTTGCATATGTTACACCTGCCCACTACACCCTGACACTGTTCTGTGGCATGCTTACCTCCACACATACTGCAATACCCACTCATCACCTGTAAACTCTGGCCAGGACCTCTCTGTCTTGACCCGCTGGAGCTCGAAGAACTGCTCCCTGCCCTCTTAAACTGTTTGCCCTTCTCTTTCAACTGATCTTTGCGTCCACTACTGCTACCACTACTTTCGAATCGAGGAGGATGTTGTGCTGGAGGTAGTGGCGGTCTCGGACTCGGAGCAACATATGGAACACTCCGTTGCCTAATCAATCCTGCTTCTGCTCCTTTGGCACGGTTCATTGCTTCAGCGAAATTATTGGGTCTCCCAGTATTAACCAATGTAAAGACATCAGGATTTAAGCCGTTTATAAACTGGTCTGCCATGGCCTCATCATTACCTGAAACGTGAGGTGCAAAGCGAAGCAAGGAAGAAAATTTAGCAACGTACTCTTCAATGTTCAATTGCCCTTGCCTCAGGTTTGCAAATTCAGCGCCTTTATCTTTACGGTAGGATACAGGGAAGAATCGCTGATAGAACTCCGTCTTGAATGCTTTCCATGTAACCTCGGTGCACGCTGTTCTAGGGCTCTCCTTATATTCACCCACCAATATTTAGCCACGTCTTGCAGTTGATGGCCAATGAGTTTCACTCGCTTCTCGTCACTATAT
>NW_027331089.1:0-430 GCF_022965805.1 Primulina eburnea
GTTGTTTTCCTTTAGAGAAGTCGTTAGGTTGCATGGCATGCCTAGGACTATTGATTCTGTCGCGATGTTAAATTCTTGAGTTACTTTTGGAAGACTTTATGGGCTAAACTTGGCACAAAATTGTTGTTTTCTACTACTTGTCATCCTCGAACGGATGGACAAACTGAAGTTGTCAATAGAACTTTGGGAACACTTTTGCGTGCTATTCTTAAAAAGAACTTGGATTGACATTTCTATGGACTTTATTTTGGGGTTGCCTAGGACTAAGAAGGGGAGGGATTCTATTTTTGTTGTTGTGGATAGATTCTCTAAGATGGCACATTTTATAGCTTGTCATAAAACCGATGATGCTTCAAACATCCGGATTTGTTCTTTAGAGAAGTCGTTAGGTTGCATGGCATGCCTAGGACTATTGATTCTGTTCGCGATG
>NW_027331090.1:0-2192 GCF_022965805.1 Primulina eburnea
TGGGAACACTTTTGCGTGCTATTCTTAAAAAGAACTTGGATTGACATTTCTATGGACTTTATTTTGGGGTTGCCTAGGACTAAGAAGGGGAGGGATTCTATTTTTGTTGTTGTGGATAGATTCTCTAAGATGGCACATTTTATAGCTTGTCATAAAACCGATGATGCTTCAAACATGCGGATTTGTTCTTTAGAGAAGTCGTTAGGTTGCATGGCATGCCTAGGACTATTGTTTCGGTCGCGATGTTAAATTCTTGAGTTACTTTTGGAAGACTTTATGGGCTAAACTTGGCACAAAATTGTTGTTTTCTACTACTTGTCATCCTCGAACGGATGGACAAACTGAAGTTGTCAATAGAACTTTGGGAACACTTTTGCGTGCTATTCAAAAAGAACTTGGATTGACATTTCTATGGACTTTATTTTGGGGTTGCCTAGGACTAAGAAGGGGAGGGATTCTATTTTTGTTGTTGTGGATAGATTCTCTAAGATGGCACATTTTATAGCTTGTCATAAAACCGATGATGCTTCAAACATGCGGATTTGTTCTTTAGAGAAGTCGTTAGGTTGCATGGCATGCCTAGGACTATTGATTCTGTTCGCGATGTTAAATTCTTGAGTTACTTTTGGAAGACTTTATGGGCTAAACTTGGCACAAAATTGTTGTTTTCTACTACTTGTCATCCTCGAACGGATGGACAAACTGAAGTTGTCAATAGAACTTTGGGAACACTTTTGCGTGCTATTCTTAAAAAGAACTTGGATTGACATTTCTATGGACTTTATTTTGGGGTTGCCTAGGACTAAGAAGGGGAGGGATTCTATTTTTGTTGTTGTGGATAGATTCTCTAAGATGGCACATTTTATAGCTTGTCATAAAACCGATGATGCTTCAAACATGCGGATTTGTTCTTTAGAGAAGTCGTTAGGTTGCATGGCATGCCTAGGACTATTGATTCTGTTCGCGATGTTAAATTCTTGAGTTACTTTTGGAAGACTTTATGGGCTAAACTTGGCACAAAATTGTTGTTTTCTACTACTTGTCATCCTCGAACGGATGGACAAACTGAAGTTGTCAATAGAACTTTGGGAACACTTTTGCGTGCTATTCTTAAAAAGAACTTGGATTGACATTTCTATGGACTTTATTTTGGGGTTGCCTAGGACTAAGAAGGGGAGGGATTCTATTTTTGTTGTTGTGGATAGATTCTCTAAGATGGCACATTTTATAGCTTGTCATAAAACCGATGATGCTTCAAACATGCGGATTTGTTCTTTAGAGAAGTCGTTAGGTTGCATGGCATGCCTAGGACTATTGATTCTGTCGCGATGTTAAATTCTTGAGTTACTTTTGGAAGACTTTATGGGCTAAACTTGGCACAAAATTGTTGTTTTCTACTACTTGTCATCCTCGAACGGATGGACAAACTGAAGTTGTCAATAGAACTTTGGGAACACTTTTGCGTGCTATTCTTAAAAAGAACTTGGATTGACATTTCTATGGACTTTATTTTGGGGTTGCCTAGGACTAAGAAGGGGAGGGATTCTTTTTGTTGTTGTGGATAGATTCTCTAAGATGGCACATTTTATAGCTTGTCATAAAACCGATGATGCTTCAAACATGCGGATTTGTTCTTTAGAGAAGTCGTTAGGTTGCATGGCATGCCTAGGACTATTGATTCTGTTCGCGATGTTAAATTCTTGAGTTACTTTTGGAAGACTTTATGGGCTAAACTTGGCACAAAATTGTTGTTTTCTACTACTTGTCATCCTCGAACGGATGGACAAACTGAAGTTGTCAATAGAACTTTGGGAACACTTTTGCGTGCTATTCTTAAAAAGAACTTGGATTGACATTTCTATGGACTTTATTTTGGGGTTGCCTAGGACTAAGAAGGGGAGGGATTCTATTTTTGTTGTTGTGGATAGATTCTCTAAGATGGCACATTTTATAGCTTGTCATAAAACCGATGATGCTTCAAACATGCGGATTTGTTCTTTAGAGAAGTCGTTAGGTTGCATGGCATGCCTAGGACTATTGATTCTGTTCGCGATGTTAAATTCTTGAGTTACTTTTGGAAGACTTTATGGGCTAAACTTGGCACAAAATTGTTGTTTTCTACTACTTGTCATCCTCGAACGGATGGACAAACTGAAGTTGTCAATAGAACTTTGGGAACACTTTTGCGTGCT